>NW_028325274.1:0-74877 GCF_987193195.1 Phasianus colchicus | reverse complement strand
TAGTGCAGAATGCATGGACACAAGGAGAAGACAAGAACCGCTCCTTTGCGATGTGCGCAGAAGAAGCCGCTCGTCCGAAAAAAGCATCCGGCTGAAGTCGCTCTTTCTCGGCATGCGAGAGAGACGAGACCGCTGCTGAAGGCACAAAGCGGCATTCGGGGAGAACCGCGATTTAACGGCCAGCAACTGCAAACTCTCCGAAGCGGTTAACAGAGAGTGGCGCTGTCCACCCACGGGAGCGAAATAGCGAAATTGCTATGCCGAGAACGTGCGATTTCAGAATACTGCATTTCCTGAAAACAGGGGGTTTTTTCTCCGCAGGAAAGAATCCACATCTCTCGACTTTCTGTAACGTCCTCTCTGAAAGCACAACGTGTGTCGCTCCTGGAACTTCTAGCTGCCTTATTAGAGGGGCTTTTCCCTTCCACTCTGTTCGTCACAGAATGCTGAAGTGTAGCATCGGAAAAACAGAGAAAAACGAAATGTCCCTAGGAATCAACGGAAAGGCATAAGAATGAGAGAGAAGCGTAGTGCAGAATGCATGGACACAAGGAGAAGACAAGAACCGCTCCTTTGCGATGTGCGCAGAAGAAGCCGCTCGTCCGAGAAAAGCATCCGGCTGAAGTCGCTCTTTCTCGGCATGCGAGAAAGACGAGCCGATGCTGAAGGCACACAGCGGCATTCGGGGAGAACCGCGATTTAACGGCCAGCAACTGCAAACTCTCCGAAGCGGTTAACAGAGAGTGGCGCCGTCCACCCACGAGAGCGAAATAGCGAAATTGCTATGCCGAGAACGTGCGATTTCAGAATACTGCATTTCCTGAAAACAGGGGGTTTTTTCTCCGCAGGAAAGAATCCACATCTCTCGACTTTCTGTAACGTCCTCTCTGAAAGCACAACGTGTGTCGCTCCTGGAACTTCTAGCTGCCTTATTAGAGGGGCTTTTCCCTTCACCTCTGTTCGTCACAGAATGCTGAAGTGTAGCATCGGAAAAACAGAGAAAAACGAAATGTCCCTAGGAAACAACGGAAAGGCATAATAATGAGAGAGAAGCGTAGTGCAGAATGCATGGACACAAGGAGAAGACAAGAACCGCTCCTTTGCGATGTGCGCAGAAGAAGCCGCTCGTCCGAGAAAAGCATCCGGCTGAAGTCGCTCTTTCTCGGCATGCGAGAGAGACGAGCCGCTGCTGAAGGCACACAGCGGCATTCGGGGAGAACCGCGATTTCTCGGCCAGCAACTGCAAACTCTCCGAAGCGGTTAACAGAGAGTGGCGCCGTCCACCCACGAGAGCGAAATAGCGAAATTGCTATGCCGAGAACGTGCGATTTCAGAATACTGCATTTCCTGAAAACAGGGGGTTTTTTCTCCGCAGGAAAGAATCCACATCTCTCGACTTTCTGTAACGTCCTCTCTGAAAGCACAACGTGTGTCGCTCCTGGAACTTCTAGCTGCCTTATTAGAGGGGCTTTTCCCTTCCACTCTGTTCGTCACAGAATGCTGAAGGGTAGCATCGGAAAAACAGAGAAAAACGAAATGTCCCTAGGAATCAACGGAAAGGCATAAGAATGAGAGAGAAGCGTAGTGCAGAATGCATGGACACAAGGAGAAGACAAGAACCGCTCCTTTGCGATGTGCGCAGAAGAAGCCGCTCGTCCGAGAAAAGCATCCGGCTGAAGTCGCTCTTTCTCGGCATGCGAGAGAGACGAGCCGCTGCTGAAGGCACACAGCGGCATTCGGGGAGAACCGCGATTTCTCGGCCAGCAACTGCAAACTCTCCGAAGCGGTTAACAGAGAGTGGCGCCGTCCACCCACGAGAGCGAAATAGCGAAATTGCTATGCCGAGAACGTGCGATTTCAGAATACTGCATTTCCTGAAAACAGGGGGTTTTTTCTCCGCAGGAAAGAATCCACATCTCTCGACTTTCTGTAACGTCCTCTCTGAAAGCACAACGTGTGTCGCTCCTGGAACTTCTAGCTGCCTTATTAGAGGGGCTTTTCCCTTCCACTCTGTTCGTCACAGAATGCTGAAGTGTAGCATCGGAAAAACAGAGAAAAACGAAATGTCCCTAGGAATCAACGGAAAGGCATAAGAATGAGAGAGAAGCGTAGTGCAGAATGCATGGACACAAGGAGAAGACAAGAACCGCTCCTTTGCGATGTGCGCAGAAGAAGCCGCTCGTCCGAGAAAAGCATCCGGCTGAAGTCGCTCTTTCTCGGCATGCGAGAGAGACGAGCCGCTGCTGAAGGCACACAGCGGCATTCGGGGAGAACCGCGATTTCTCGGCCAGCAACTGCAAACTCTCCGAAGCGGTTAACAGAGAGTGGCGCCGTCCACCCACGAGAGCGAAATAGCGAAATTGCTATGCCGAGAACGTGCGATTTCAGAATACTGCATTTCCTGAAAACAGGGGGTTTTTTCTCCGCAGGAAAGAATCCACATCTCTAGACTTTCTGTAACGACCTCTCTGAAAGCACAACGTGTGTCGCTCCTGGAACTTCTAGCTGCCTTATTAGAGGGGCTTTTCCCTTCCACTCTGTTCGTCACAGAATGCTGAAGTGTAGCATCGGAAAAACAGAGAAAAACGAAATGTCCCTAGGAATCAAGGGTTAAGAATGAGAGAGAAGCGTAGTGCAGAATGCATGGACACAAGGAGAAGACAAGAACCGCTCCTTTGCGATGTGCGCAGAAGAAGCCGCTCGTCCGAAAAAAGCATCCGGCTGAAGTCGCTCTTTCTCGGCATGCGAGAGAGACGAGACCGCTGCTGAAGGCACACAGCGGCATTCGGGGAGAACCGCGATTTAACGGCCAGCAACTGCAAACTCTCCGAAGCGGTTAACAGAGAGTGGCGCTGTCCACCCACGGGAGCGAAATAGCGAAATTGCTATGCCGAGAACGTGCGATTTCAGAATACTGCATTTCCTGAAAACAGGGGGTTTTTTCTCCGCAGGAAAGAATCCACATCTCTCGACTTTCTGTAACGTCCTCTCTGAAAGCACAACGTGTGTCGCTCCTGGAACTTCTAGCTGCCTTATTAGAGGGGCTTTTCCCTTCCACTCTGTTCGTCACAGAATGCTGAAGTGTAGCATCGGAAAAACAGAGAAAAACGAAATGTCCCTAGGAATCAACGGAAAGGCATAAGAATGAGAGAGAAGCGTAGTGCAGAATGCATGGACACAAGGAGAAGACAAGAACCGCTCCTTTGCAATGTGCGCAGAAGAAGCCGCTCGTCCGAGAAAAGCATCCGGCTGAAGTCGCTCTTTCTCGGCATGCGAGAAAGACGAGCCGCTGCTGAAGGCACACAGCGGCATTCGGGGAGAACCGCGATTTAACGGCCAGCAACTGCAAACTCTCCGAAGCGGTTAACAGAGAGTGGCGCTGTCCACCCACGAGAGCGAAATAGCGAAATTGCTATGCCGAGAACGTGCGATTTCAGAATACTGCATTTCCTGAAAACAGGGGGTTTTTTCTCCGCAGGAAAGAATCCACATCTCTAGACTTTCTGTAACGTCCTCTCTGAAAGCACAACGTGTGTCTCTCCTGGAACTTCTAGCTGCCTTATTAGAGGGGCTTTTCCCTTCCACTCTGTTCGTCACAGAATGCTGAAGTGTAGCATCGGAAAAACAGAGAAAAACGAAATGTCCCTAGGAATCAACGGTTAAGAATGAGAGAGAAGCGTAGTGCAGAATGCATGGACACAAGGAGAAGACAAGAACCGCTCCTTTGCGATGTGCGCAGAAGAAGCCGCTCGTCCGAGAAAAGCATCCGGCTGAAGTCGCTCTTTCTCGGCATGCGAGAGAGACGAGACCGCTGCTGAAGGCACACAGCGGCATTCGGGGAGAACCGCGATTTCTCGGCCAGAAACTGCAAACTCTCCGAAGCGGTTAACAGAGAGTGGCGCCGTCCACCCACGAGAGCGAAATAGCGAAATTGCTATGCCGAGAACGTGCGATTTCAGAATACTGCATTTCCTGAAAACAGGGGGTTTTTTCTCCGCAGGAAAGAATCCACATCTCTCGACTTTCTGTAACGTCCTCTCTGAAAGCACAACGTGTGTCGCTCCTGGAACTTCTAGCTGCCTTATTAGAGGGGCTTTTCCCTTCACCTCTGTTCGTCACAGAATGCTGAAGTGTAGCATCGGAAAAACAGAGAAAAACGAAATGTCCCTAGGAAACAACGGAAAGGCATAAGAATGAGAGAGAAGCGTAGTGCAGAATGCATGGACACAAGGAGAAGACAAGAACCGCTCCTTTGCGATGTGCGCAGAAGAAGCCGCTCGTCCGAGAAAAGCATCCGGCTGAAGTCGCTCTTTCTCGGCATGCGAGAGAGACGAGCCGCTGCTGAAGGCACACAGCGGCATTCGGGGAGAACCGCGATTTCTCGGCCAGCAACTGCAAACTCTCCGAAGCGGTTAACAGAGAGTGGCGCCGTCCACCCACGAGAGCGAAATAGCGAAATTGCTATGCCGAGAACGTGCGATTTCAGAATACTGCATTTCCTGAAAACAGGGGGTTTTTTCTCCGCAGGAAAGAATCCACATCTCTCGACTTTCTGTAACGACCTCTCTGAAAGCACAACGTGTGTCGCTCCTGGAACTTCTAGCTGCCTTATTAGAGGGGCTTTTCCCTTCCACTCTGTTCGTCACAGAATGCTGAAGTGTAGCATCGGAAAAACAGAGAAAAACGAAATGTCCCTAGGAATAAACGGAAAGGCATAAGAATGAGAGAGAAGCGTAGTGCAGAATGCATGGACACAAGGAGAAGACAAGAACCGCTCCTTTGCGATGTGCGCAGAAGAAGCCGCTCGTCCGAAAAAAGCATCCGGCTGAAGTCGCTCTTTCTCGGCATGCGAGAGAGACGAGCCGCTGCTGAAGGCACACAGCGGCATTCGGGGAGAACCGCGATTTCTCGGCCAGCAACTGCAAACTCTCCGAAGCGGTTAACAGAGAGTGGCGCCGTCCACCCACGAGAGCGAAATAGCGAAATTGCTATGCCGAGAACGTGCGATTTCAGAATACTGCATTTCCTGAAAACAGGGGGTTTTTTCTCCGCAGGAAAGAATCCACATCTCTCGACTTTCTGTAACGACCTCTCTGAAAGCACAAAGTGTGTCGCTCCTGGAACTTCTAGCTGCCTTATTAGAGGGGCTTTTCCCTTCCACTCTGTTCGTCACAGAATGCTGAAGTGTAGCATCGGAAAAACAGAGAAAAACGAAATGTCCCTAGGAATCAACGGTTAAGAATGAGAGAGAAGCGTAGTGCAGAATGCATGGACACAAGGAGAAGACAAGAACCGCTCCTTTGCGATGTGCGCAGAAGAAGCCGCTCGTCCGAAAAAAGCATCCGGCTGAAGTCGCTCTTTCTCGGCATGCGAGAAAGACGAGCCGCTGCTGAAGGCACACAGCGGCATTCGGGGAGAACCGCGATTTAACGGCCAGCAACTGCAAACTCTCCGAAGCGGTTAACAGAGAGTGGCGCTGTCCACCCACGAGAGCGAAATAGCGAAATTGCTATGCCGAGAACGTGCGATTTCAGAATACTGCATTTCCTGAAAACAGGGGGTTTTTTCTCCGCAGGAAAGAATCCACATCTCTAGACTTTCTGTAACGTCCTCTCTGAAAGCACAAAGTGTGTCTCTCCTGGAACTTCTAGCTGCCTTATTAGAGGGGCTTTTCCCTTCCACTCTGTTCGTCACAGAATGCTGAAGTGTAGCATCGGAAAAACAGAGAAAAACGAAATGTCCCTAGGAATCAACGGTTAAGAATGAGAGAGAAGCGTAGTGCAGAATGCATGGACACAAGGAGAAGACAAGAACCGCTCCTTTGCGATGTGCGCAGAAGAAGCCGCTCGTCCGAGAAAAGCATCCGGCTGAAGTCGCTCTTTCTCGGCATGCGAGAGAGACGAGACCGCTGCTGAAGGCACACAGCGGCATTCGGGGAGAACCGCGATTTCTCGGCCAGCAACTGCAAACTCTCCGAAGCGGTTAACAGAGAGTGGCGCCGTCCACCCACGAGAGCGAAATAGCGAAATTGCTATGCCGAGAACGTGCGATTTCAGAATACTGCATTTCCTGAAAACAGGGGGTTTTTTCTCCGCAGGAAAGAATCCACATCTCTCGACTTTCTGTAACGTCCTCTCTGAAAGCACAACGTGTGTCGCTCCTGGAACTTCTAGCTGCCTTATTAGAGGGGCTTTTCCCTTCCACTCTGTTCGTCACAGAATGCTGAAGTGTAGCATCGGAAAAACAGAGAAAAACGAAATGTCCCTAGGAAACAACGGAAAGGCATAAGAATGAGAGAGAAGCGTAGTGCAGAATGCATGGACACAAGGAGAAGACAAGAACCGCTCCTTTGCGATGTGCGCAGAAGAAGCCGCTCGTCCGAGAAAAGCATCCGGCTGAAGTCGCTCTTTCTCGGCATGCGAGAGAGACGAGCCGCTGCTGAAGGCACACAGCGGCATTCGGGGAGAACCGCGATTTCTCGGCCAGCAACTGCAAACTCTCCGAAGCGGTTAACAGAGAGTGGCGCCGTCCACCCACGAGAGCGAAATAGCGAAATTGCTATGCCGAGAACGTGCGATTTCAGAATACTGCATTTCCTGAAAACAGGGGGTTTTTTCTCCGCAGGAAAGAATCCACATCTCTCGACTTTCTGTAACGACCTCTCTGAAAGCACAACGTGTGTCGCTCCTGGAACTTCTAGCTGCCTTATTAGAGGGGCTTTTCCCTTCCACTCTGTTCGTCACAGAATGCTGAAGTGTAGCATCGGAAAAACAGAGAAAAACGAAATGTCCCTAGGAATAAACGGAAAGGCATAAGAATGAGAGAGAAGCGTAGTGCAGAATGCATGGACACAAGGAGAAGACAAGAACCGCTCCTTTGCAATGTGCGCAGAAGAAGCCGCTCGTCCGAGAAAAGCATCCGGCTGAAGTCGCTCTTTCTCGGCATGCGAGAGAGACGAGCCGCTGCTGAAGGCACACAGCGGCATTCGGGGAGAACCGCGATTTCTCGGCCAGCAACTGCAAACTCTCCGAAGCGGTTAACAGAGAGTGGCGCCGTCCACCCACGAGAGCGAAATAGCGAAATTGCTATGCCGAGAACGTGCGATTTCAGAATACTGCATTTCCTGAAAACAGGGGGTTTTTTCTCCGCAGGAAAGAATCCACATCTCTCGACTTTCTGTAACGACCTCTCTGAAAGCACAAAGTGTGTCGCTCCTGGAACTTCTAGCTGCCTTATTAGAGGGGCTTTTCCCTTCCACTCTGTTCGTCACAGAATGCTGAAGTGTAGCATCGGAAAAACAGAGAAAAACGAAATGTCCCTAGGAATCAACGGTTAAGAATGAGAGAGAAGCGTAGTGCAGAATGCATGGACACAAGGAGAAGACAAGAACCGCTCCTTTGCGATGTGCGCAGAAGAAGCCGCTCGTCCGAGAAAAGCATCCGGCTGAAGTCGCTCTTTCTCGGCATGCGAGAGAGACGAGACCGCTGCTGAAGGCACAAAGCGGCATTCGGGGAGAACCGCGATTTAACGGCCAGCAACTGCAAACTCTCCGAAGCGGTTAACAGAGAGTGGCGCTGTCCACCCACGAGAGCGAAATAGCGAAATTGCTATGCCGAGAACGTGCGATTTCAGAATACTGCATTTCCTGAAAACAGGGGGTTTTTTCTCCGCAGGAAAGAATCCACATCTCTCGACTTTCTGTAAGGTCCTCTCTGAAAGCACAACGTGTGTCTCTCCTGGAACTTCTAGCTGCCTTATTAGAGGGGCTTTTCCCTTCCACTCTGTTCGTCACAGAATGCTGAAGTGTAGCATCGGAAAAACAGAGAAAAACGAAATGTCCCTAGGAATCAACGGTTAAGAATGAGAGAGAAGCGTAGTGCAGAATGCATGGACACAAGGAGAAGACAAGAACCGCTCCTTTGCGATGTGCGCAGAAGAAGCCGCTCGTCCGAGAAAAGCATCCGGCTGAAGTCGCTCTTTCTCGGCATGCGAGAGAGACGAGACCGCTGTTGAAGTCTGAAAGTGGTATTCGGGGAGAAAAGCGATTTAACGGCCAGCAACTGCAAACTCTCCGAAGCGGTTAACAGAGAGTGGCGCTGTCCACCCACGAGAGCGAAATAGCGAAATTGCTATGCCGAGAACGTGCGATTTCAGAATACTGCATTTCCTGAAAACAGGGGGTTTTTTCTCCGCAGGAAAGAATCCACATCTCTCGACTTTCTGTAACGTCCTCTCTGAAAGCACAAAGTGTGTCTCTCCTGGAACTTCTAGCTGCCTTATTAGAGGGGCTTTTCCCTTCCACTCTGTTCGTCACAGAATGCTGAAGTGTAGCATCGGAAAAACAGAGAAAAACGAAATGTCCCTAGGAATCAACGGTTAAGAATGAGAGAGAAGCGTAGTGCAGAATGCATGGACACAAGGAGAAGACAAGAACCGCTCCTTTGCGATGTGCGCAGAAGAAGCCGCTCGTCCGAGAAAAGCATCCGGCTGAAGTCGCTCTTTCTCGGCATGCGAGAGAGACGAGACCGCTGCTGAAGGCACACAGCGGCATTCGGGGAGAACCGCGATTTCTCGGCCAGCAACTGCAAACTCTCCGAAGCGGTTAACAGAGAGTGGCGCCGTCCACCCACGAGAGCGAAATAGCGAAATTGCTATGCCGAGAACGTGCGATTTCAGAATACTGCATTTCCTGAAAACAGGGGGTTTTTTCTCCGCAGGAAAGAATCCACATCTCTCGACTTTCTGTAACGTCCTCTCTGAAAGCACAACGTGTGTCGCTCCTGGAACTTCTAGCTGCCTTATTAGAGGGGCTTTTCCCTTCCACTCTGTTCGTCACAGAATGCTGAAGTGTAGCATCGGAAAAACAGAGAAAAACGAAATGTCCCTAGGAATCAACGGTTAAGAATGAGAGAGAAGCGTAGTGCAGAATGCATGGACACAAGGAGAAGACAAGAACCGCTCCTTTGCGATGTGCGCAGAAGAAGCCGCTCGTCCGAAAAAAGCATCCGGCTGAAGTCGCTCTTTCTCGGCATGCGAGAGAGACGAGACCGCTGCTGAAGGCACAAAGCGGCATTCGGGGAGAACCGCGATTTAACGGCCAGCAACTGCAAACTCTCCGAAGCGGTTAACAGAGAGTGGCGCTGTCCACCCACGAGAGCGAAATAGCGAAATTGCTATGCCGAGAACGTGCGATTTCAGAATACTGCATTTCCTGAAAACAGGGGGTTTTTTCTCCGCAGGAAAGAATCCACATCTCTCGACTTTCTGTAACGTCCTCTCTGAAAGCACAACGTGTGTCGCTCCTGGAACTTCTAGCTGCCTTATTAGAGGGGCTTTTCCCTTCCACTCTGTTCGTCACAGAATGCTGAAGTGTAGCATCGGAAAAACAGAGAAAAACGAAATGTCCCTAGGAATCAACGGTTAAGAATGAGAGAGAAGCGTAGTGCAGAATGCATGGACACAAGGAGAAGACAAGAACCGCTCCTTTGCGATGTGCGCAGAAGAAGCCGCTCGTCCGAAAAAAGCGTCCGGCTGAAGTCGCTCTTTCTCGGCATGCGAGAGAGACGAGACCGCTGCTGAAGGCACACAGCGGCATTCGGGGAGAAAAGAGAGTTAACGGCCAGCAACTGCAAACTCTCCGAAGCGGTTAACAGAGAGTGGCGCTGTCCACCCACGAGAGCGAAATAGCGAAATTGCTATGCCGAGAACGTGCGATTTCAGAATACTGCATTTCCTGAAAACAGGGGGTTTTTTCTCCGCAGGAAAGAATCCACATCTCTCGACTTTCTGTAACGACCTCTCTGAAAGCACAAAGTGTGTCGCTCCTGGAACTTCTAGCTGCCTTATTAGAGGGGCTTTTCCCTTCCACTCTGTTCGTCACAGAATGCTGAAGTGTAGCATCGGAAAAACAGAGAAAAACGAAATGTCCCTAGGAATCAACGGTTAAGAATGAGAGAGAAGCGTAGTGCAGAATGCATGGACACAAGGAGAAGACAAGAACCGCTCCTTTGCGATGTGCGCAGAAGAAGCCGCTCGTCCGAGAAAAGCATCCGGCTGAAGTCGCTCTTTCTCGGCATGCGAGAGAGACGAGACCGCTGCTGAAGGCACAAAGCGGCATTCGGGGAGAACCGCGATTTAACGGCCAGCAACTGCAAACTCTCCGAAGCGGTTAACAGAGAGTGGCGCTGTCCACCCACGAGAGCGAAATAGCGAAATTGCTATGCCGAGAACGTGCGATTTCAGAATACTGCATTTCCTGAAAACAGGGGTTTTTTTCTCCGCAGGAAAGAATCCACATCTCTCGACTTTCTGTAAGGTCCTCTCTGAAAGCACAACGTGTGTCTCTCCTGGAACTTCTAGCTGCCTTATTAGAGGGGCTTTTCCCTTCCACTCTGTTCGTCACAGAATGCTGAAGTGTAGCATCGGAAAAACAGAGAAAAACGAAATGTCCCTAGGAATCAACGGTTAAGAATGAGAGAGAAGCGTAGTGCAGAATGCATGGACACAAGGAGAAGACAAGAACCGCTCCTTTGCGATGTGCGCAGAAGAAGCCGCTCGTCCGAGAAAAGCATCCGGCTGAAGTCGCTCTTTCTCGGCATGCGAGAGAGACGAGACCGCTGTTGAAGTCTGAAAGTGGTATTCGGGGAGAAAAGCGATTTAACGGCCAGCAACTGCAAACTCTCCGAAGCGGTTAACAGAGAGTGGCGCTGTCCACCCACGAGAGCGAAATAGCGAAATTGCTATGCCGAGAACGTGCGATTTCAGAATACTGCATTTCCTGAAAACAGGGGGTTTTTTCTCCGCAGGAAAGAATCCACATCTCTCGACTTTCTGTAACGTCCTCTCTGAAAGCACAAAGTGTGTCTCTCCTGGAACTTCTAGCTGCCTTATTAGAGGGGCTTTTCCCTTCCACTCTGTTCGTCACAGAATGCTGAAGTGTAGCATCGGAAAAACAGAGAAAAACGAAATGTCCCTAGGAATCAACGGTTAAGAATGAGAGAGAAGCGTAGTGCAGAATGCATGGACACAAGGAGAAGACAAGAACCGCTCCTTTGCGATGTGCGCAGAAGAAGCCGCTCGTCCGAGAAAAGCATCCGGCTGAAGTCGCTCTTTCTCGGCATGCGAGAGAGACGAGACCGCTGTTGAAGTCTGAAAGTGGTATTCGGGGAGAAAAGCGATTTAACGGCCAGCAACTGCAAACTCTCCGAAGCGGTTAACAGAGAGTGGCGCCGTCCACCCACGAGAGCGAAATAGCGAAATTGCTATGCCGAGAACGTGCGATTTCAGAATACTGCATTTCCTGAAAACAGGGGGTTTTTTCTCCGCAGGAAAGAATCCACATCTCTCGACTTTCTGTAACGACCTCTCTGAAAGCACAAAGTGTGTCGCTCCTGGAACTTCTAGCTGCCTTATTAGAGGGGCTTTTCCCTTCCACTCTGTTCGTCACAGAATGCTGAAGTGTAGCATCGGAAAAACAGAGAAAAACGAAATGTCCCTAGGAATCAACGGTTAAGAATGAGAGAGAAGCGTAGTGCAGAATGCATGGACACAAGGAGAAGACAAGAACCGCTCCTTTGCGATGTGCGCAGAAGAAGCCGCTCGTCCGAAAAAAGCATCCGGCTGAAGTCGCTCTTTCTCGGCATGCGAGAGAGACGAGACCGCTGCTGAAGGCACAAAGCGGCATTCGGGGAGAACCGCGATTTAACGGCCAGCAACTGCAAACTCTCCGAAGCGGTTAACAGAGAGTGGCGCTGTCCACCCACGAGAGCGAAATAGCGAAATTGCTATGCCGAGAACGTGCGATTTCAGAATACTGCATTTCCTGAAAACAGGGGGTTTTTTCTCCGCAGGAAAGAATCCACATCTCTCGACTTTCTGTAACGTCCTCTCTGAAAGCACAACGTGTGTCGCTCCTGGAACTTCTAGCTGCCTTATTAGAGGGGCTTTTCCCTTCCACTCTGTTCGTCACAGAATGCTGAAGTGTAGCATCGGAAAAACAGAGAAAAACGAAATGTCCCTAGGAATCAACGGTTAAGAATGAGAGAGAAGCGTAGTGCAGAATGCATGGACACAAGGAGAAGACAAGAACCGCTCCTTTGCGATGTGCGCAGAAGAAGCCGCTCGTCCGAAAAAAGCGTCCGGCTGAAGTCGCTCTTTCTCGGCATGCGAGAGAGACGAGACCGCTGCTGAAGGCACACAGCGGCATTCGGGGAGAAAAGAGAGTTAACGGCCAGCAACTGCAAACTCTCCGAAGCGGTTAACAGAGAGTGGCGCTGTCCACCCACGAGAGCGAAATAGCGAAATTGCTATGCCAAGAACGTGCGATTTCAGAATACTGCATTTCCTGAAAACAGGGGGTTTTTTCTCCGCAGGAAAGAATCCACATCTCTCGACTTTCTGTAACGTCCTCTCTGAAAGCACAACGTGTGTCTCTCCTGGAACTTCTAGCTGCCTTATTAGAGGGGCTTTTCCCTTCCACTCTGTTCGTCACAGAATGCTGAAGTGTAGCATCGGAAAAACAGAGAAAAACGAAATGTCCCTAGGAATCAACGGTTAAGAATGAGAGAGAAGCGTAGTGCAGAATGCATGGACACAAGGAGAAGACAAGAACCGCTCCTTTGCGATGTGCGCAGAAGAAGCCGCTCGTCCGAGAAAAGCATCCGGCTGAAGTCGCTCTTTCTCGGCATGCGAGAGAGACGAGACCGCTGTTGAAGTCTGAAAGTGGTATTCGGGGAGAAAAGCGATTTAACGGCCAGCAACTGCAAACTCTCCGAAGCGGTTAACAGAGAGTGGCGCTGTCCACCCACGAGAGCGAAATAGCGAAATTGCTATGCCGAGAACGTGCGATTTCAGAATACTGCATTTCCTGAAAACAGGGGGTTTTTTCTCCGCAGGAAAGAATCCACATCTCTCGACTTTCTGTAACGACCTCTCTGAAAGCACAAAGTGTGTCGCTCCTGGAACTTCTAGCTGCCTTATTAGAGGGGCTTTTCCCTTCCACTCTGTTCGTCACAGAATGCTGAAGTGTAGCATCGGAAAAACAGAGAAAAACGAAATGTCCCTAGGAATCAACGGTTAAGAATGAGAGAGAAGCGTAGTGCAGAATGCATGGACACAAGGAGAAGACAAGAACCGCTCCTTTGCGATGTGCGCAGAAGAAGCCGCTCGTCCGAGAAAAGCATCCGGCTGAAGTCGCTCTTTCTCGGCATGCGAGAGAGACGAGACCGCTGCTGAAGGCACAAAGCGGCATTCGGGGAGAACCGCGATTTAACGGCCAGCAACTGCAAACTCTCCGAAGCGGTTAACAGAGAGTGGCGCTGTCCACCCACGAGAGCGAAATAGCGAAATTGCTATGCCGAGAACGTGCGATTTCAGAATACTGCATTTCCTGAAAACAGGGGGTTTTTTCTCCGCAGGAAAGAATCCACATCTCTCGACTTTCTGTAACGTCCTCTCTGAAAGCACAACGTGTGTCGCTCCTGGAACTTCTAGCTGCCTTATTAGAGGGGCTTTTCCCTTCCACTCTGTTCGTCACAGAATGCTGAAGTGTAGCATCGGAAAAACAGAGAAAAACGAAATGTCCCTAGGAATCAACGGTTAAGAATGAGAGAGAAGCGTAGTGCAGAATGCATGGACACAAGGAGAAGACAAGAACCGCTCCTTTGCGATGTGCGCAGAAGAAGCCGCTCGTCCGAAAAAAGCGTCCGGCTGAAGTCGCTCTTTCTCGGCATGCGAGAAAGACGAGACCGCTGCTGAAGGCACAAAGCGGTATTCGGGGAGAACCGCGATTTAACGGCCAGCAACTGCAAACTCTCCGAAGCGGTTAACAGAGAGTGGCGCTGTCCACCCACGAGAGCGAAATAGCGAAATTGCTATGCCGAGAACGTGCGATTTCAGAATACTGCATTTCCTGAAAACAGGGGTTTTTTTCTCCGCAGGAAAGAATCCACATCTCTCGACTTTCTGTAACGACCTCTCTGAAAGCACAAAGTGTGTCGCTCCTGGAACTTCTAGCTGCCTTATTAGAGGGGCTTTTCCCTTCCACTCTGTTCGTCACAGAATGCTGAAGTGTAGCATCGGAAAAACAGAGAAAAACGAAATGTCCCTAGGAATCAACGGTTAAGAATGAGAGAGAAGCGTAGTGCAGAATGCATGGACACAAGGAGAAGACAAGAACCGCTCCTTTGCGATGTGCGCAGAAGAAGCCGCTCGTCCAAGAAAAGCATCCGGCTGAAGTCGCTCTTTCTCGGCATGCGAGAGAGACGAGACCGCTGCTGAAGGCACAAAGCGGCATTCGGGGAGAACCGCGATTTAACGGCCAGCAACTGCAAACTCTCCGAAGCGGTTAACAGAGAGTGGCGCTGTCCACCCACGAGAGCGAAATAGCGAAATTGCTATGCCGAGAACGTGCGATTTCAGAATACTGCATTTCCTGAAAACAGGGGGTTTTTTCTCCGCAGGAAAGAATCCACATCTCTCGACTTTCTGTAAGGTCCTCTCTGAAAGCACAACGTGTGTCTCTCCTGGAACTTCTAGCTGCCTTATTAGAGGGGCTTTTCCCTTCCACTCTGTTCGTCACAGAATGCTGAAGTGTAGCATCGGAAAAACAGAGAAAAACGAAATGTCCCTAGGAATCAACGGTTAAGAATGAGAGAGAAGCGTAGTGCAGAATGCATGGACACAAGGAGAAGACAAGAACCGCTCCTTTGCGATGTGCGCAGAAGAAGCCGCTCGTCCGAGAAAAGCATCCGGCTGAAGTCGCTCTTTCTCGGCATGCGAGAGAGACGAGACCGCTGTTGAAGTCTGAAAGTGGTATTCGGGGAGAAAAGCGATTTAACGGCCAGCAACTGCAAACTCTCCGAAGCGGTTAACAGAGAGTGGCGCTGTCCACCCACGAGAGCGAAATAGCGAAATTGCTATGCCGAGAACGTGCGATTTCAGAATACTGCATTTCCTGAAAACAGGGGGTTTTTTCTCCGCAGGAAAGAATCCACATCTCTCGACTTTCTGTAACGTCCTCTCTGAAAGCACAAAGTGTGTCTCTCCTGGAACTTCTAGCTGCCTTATTAGAGGGGCTTTTCCCTTCCACTCTGTTCGTCACAGAATGCTGAAGTGTAGCATCGGAAAAACAGAGAAAAACGAAATGTCCCTAGGAATCAACGGTTAAGAATGAGAGAGAAGCGTAGTGCAGAATGCATGGACACAAGGAGAAGACAAGAACCGCTCCTTTGCGATGTGCGCAGAAGAAGCCGCTCGTCCAAGAAAAGCATCCGGCTGAAGTCGCTCTTTCTCGGCATGCGAGAGAGACGAGACCGCTGTTGAAGTCTGAAAGTGGTATTCGGGGAGAAAAGCGATTTAACGGCCAGCAACTGCAAACTCTCCGAAGCGGTTAACAGAGAGTGGCGCCGTCCACCCACGAGAGCGAAATAGCGAAATTGCTATGCCGAGAACGTGCGATTTCAGAATACTGCATTTCCTGAAAACAGGGGGTTTTTTCTCCGCAGGAAAGAATCCACATCTCTCGACTTTCTGTAACGACCTCTCTGAAAGCACAAAGTGTGTCGCTCCTGGAACTTCTAGCTGCCTTATTAGAGGGGCTTTTCCCTTCCACTCTGTTCGTCACAGAATGCTGAAGTGTAGCATCGGAAAAACAGAGAAAAACGAAATGTCCCTAGGAATCAACGGTTAAGAATGAGAGAGAAGCGTAGTGCAGAATGCATGGACACAAGGAGAAGACAAGAACCGCTCCTTTGCGATGTGCGCAGAAGAAGCCGCTCGTCCGAAAAAAGCATCCGGCTGAAGTCGCTCTTTCTCGGCATGCGAGAGAGACGAGACCGCTGCTGAAGGCACAAAGCGGCATTCGGGGAGAACCGCGATTTAACGGCCAGCAACTGCAAACTCTCCGAAGCGGTTAACAGAGAGTGGCGCTGTCCACCCACGAGAGCGAAATAGCGAAATTGCTATGCCGAGAACGTGCGATTTCAGAATACTGCATTTCCTGAAAACAGGGGGTTTTTTCTCCGCAGGAAAGAATCCACATCTCTCGACTTTCTGTAACGTCCTCTCTGAAAGCACAACGTGTGTCGCTCCTGGAACTTCTAGCTGCCTTATTAGAGGGGCTTTTCCCTTCCACTCTGTTCGTCACAGAATGCTGAAGTGTAGCATCGGAAAAACAGAGAAAAACGAAATGTCCCTAGGAATCAACGGTTAAGAATGAGAGAGAAGCGTAGTGCAGAATGCATGGACACAAGGAGAAGACAAGAACCGCTCCTTTGCGATGTGCGCAGAAGAAGCCGCTCGTCCGAAAAAAGCATCCGGCTGAAGTCGCTCTTTCTCGGCATGCGAGAGAGACGAGACCGCTGCTGAAGGCACACAGCGGCATTCGGGGAGAAAAGAGAGTTAACGGCCAGCAACTGCAAACTCTCCGAAGCGGTTAACAGAGAGTGGCGCTGTCCACCCACGAGAGCGAAATAGCGAAATTGCTATGCCAAGAACGTGCGATTTCAGAATACTGCATTTCCTGAAAACAGGGGGTTTTTTCTCCGCAGGAAAGAATCCACATCTCTCGACTTTCTGTAACGTCCTCTCTGAAAGCACAACGTGTGTCTCTCCTGGAACTTCTAGCTGCCTTATTAGAGGGGCTTTTCCCTTCCACTCTGTTCGTCACAGAATGCTGAAGTGTAGCATCGGAAAAACAGAGAAAAACGAAATGTCCCTAGGAATCAACGGTTAAGAATGAGAGAGAAGCGTAGTGCAGAATGCATGGACACAAGGAGAAGACAAGAACCGCTCCTTTGCGATGTGCGCAGAAGAAGCCGCTCGTCCGAGAAAAGCATCCGGCTGAAGTCGCTCTTTCTCGGCATGCGAGAGAGACGAGACCGCTGTTGAAGTCTGAAAGTGGTATTCGGGGAGAAAAGCGATTTAACGGCCAGCAACTGCAAACTCTCCGAAGCGGTTAACAGAGAGTGGCGCTGTCCACCCACGAGAGCGAAATAGCGAAATTGCTATGCCGAGAACGTGCGATTTCAGAATACTGCATTTCCTGAAAACAGGGGGTTTTTTCTCCGCAGGAAAGAATCCACATCTCTCGACTTTCTGTAACGACCTCTCTGAAAGCACAAAGTGTGTCGCTCCTGGAACTTCTAGCTGCCTTATTAGAGGGGCTTTTCCCTTCCACTCTGTTCGTCACAGAATGCTGAAGTGTAGCATCGGAAAAACAGAGAAAAACGAAATGTCCCTAGGAATCAACGGTTAAGAATGAGAGAGAAGCGTAGTGCAGAATGCATGGACACAAGGAGAAGACAAGAACCGCTCCTTTGCGATGTGCGCAGAAGAAGCCGCTCGTCCGAGAAAAGCATCCGGCTGAAGTCGCTCTTTCTCGGCATGCGAGAGAGACGAGACCGCTGCTGAAGGCACAAAGCGGCATTCGGGGAGAACCGCGATTTAACGGCCAGCAACTGCAAACTCTCCGAAGCGGTTAACAGAGAGTGGCGCTGTCCACCCACGAGAGCGAAATAGCGAAATTGCTATGCCGAGAACGTGCGATTTCAGAATACTGCATTTCCTGAAAACAGGGGGTTTTTTCTCCGCAGGAAAGAATCCACATCTCTCGACTTTCTGTAACGTCCTCTCTGAAAGCACAACGTGTGTCGCTCCTGGAACTTCTAGCTGCCTTATTAGAGGGGCTTTTCCCTTCCACTCTGTTCGTCACAGAATGCTGAAGTGTAGCATCGGAAAAACAGAGAAAAACGAAATGTCCCTAGGAATCAACGGTTAAGAATGAGAGAGAAGCGTAGTGCAGAATGCATGGACACAAGGAGAAGACAAGAACCGCTCCTTTGCGATGTGCGCAGAAGAAGCCGCTCGTCCGAAAAAAGCGTCCGGCTGAAGTCGCTCTTTCTCGGCATGCGAGAAAGACGAGACCGCTGCTGAAGGCACAAAGCGGTATTCGGGGAGAACCGCGATTTAACGGCCAGCAACTGCAAACTCTCCGAAGCGGTTAACAGAGAGTGGCGCTGTCCACCCACGAGAGCGAAATAGCGAAATTGCTATGCCGAGAACGTGCGATTTCAGAATACTGCATTTCCTGAAAACAGGGGTTTTTTTCTCCGCAGGAAAGAATCCACATCTCTCGACTTTCTGTAACGACCTCTCTGAAAGCACAAAGTGTGTCGCTCCTGGAACTTCTAGCTGCCTTATTAGAGGGGCTTTTCCCTTCCACTCTGTTCGTCACAGAATGCTGAAGTGTAGCATCGGAAAAACAGAGAAAAACGAAATGTCCCTAGGAATCAACGGTTAAGAATGAGAGAGAAGCGTAGTGCAGAATGCATGGACACAAGGAGAAGACAAGAACCGCTCCTTTGCGATGTGCGCAGAAGAAGCCGCTCGTCCGAGAAAAGCATCCGGCTGAAGTCGCTCTTTCTCGGCATGCGAGAGAGACGAGACCGCTGCTGAAGGCACAAAGCGGCATTCGGGGAGAACCGCGATTTAACGGCCAGCAACTGCAAACTCTCCGAAGCGGTTAACAGAGAGTGGCGCTGTCCACCCACGAGAGCGAAATAGCGAAATTGCTATGCCGAGAACGTGCGATTTCAGAATACTGCATTTCCTGAAAACAGGGGGTTTTTTCTCCGCAGGAAAGAATCCACATCTCTCGACTTTCTGTAACGTCCTCTCTGAAAGCACAACGTGTGTCGCTCCTGGAACTTCTAGCTGCCTTATTAGAGGGGCTTTTCCCTTCCACTCTGTTCGTCACAGAATGCTGAAGTGTAGCATCGGAAAAACAGAGAAAAACGAAATGTCCCTAGGAATCAACGGTTAAGAATGAGAGAGAAGCGTAGTGCAGAATGCATGGACACAAGGAGAAGACAAGAACCGCTCCTTTGCGATGTGCGCAGAAGAAGCCGCTCGTCCGAAAAAAGCGTCCGGCTGAAGTCGCTCTTTCTCGGCATGCGAGAAAGACGAGACCGCTGCTGAAGGCACAAAGCGGCATTCGGGGAGAACCGCGATTTAACGGCCAGCAACTGCAAACTCTCCGAAGCGGTTAACAGAGAGTGGCGCTGTCCACCCACGAGAGCGAAATAGCGAAATTGCTATGCCGAGAACGTGCGATTTCAGAATACTGCATTTCCTGAAAACAGGGGGTTTTTTCTCCGCAGGAAAGAATCCACATCTCTCGACTTTCTGTAACGTCCTCTCTGAAAGCACAACGTGTGTCTCTCCTGGAACTTCTAGCTGCCTTATTAGAGGGGCTTTTCCCTTCCACTCTGTTCGTCACAGAATGCTGAAGTGTAGCATCGGAAAAACAGAGAAAAACGAAATGTCCCTAGGAATCAACGGTTAAGAATGAGAGAGAAGCGTAGTGCAGAATGCATGGACACAAGGAGAAGACAAGAACCGCTCCTTTGCGATGTGCGCAGAAGAAGCCGCTCGTCCGAGAAAAGCATCCGGCTGAAGTCGCTCTTTCTCGGCATGCGAGAGAGACGAGACCGCTGTTGAAGTCTGAAAGTGGTATTCGGGGAGAAAAGCGATTTAACGGCCAGCAACTGCAAACTCTCCGAAGCGGTTAACAGAGAGTGGCGCTGTCCACCCACGAGAGCGAAATAGCGAAATTGCTATGCCGAGAACGTGCGATTTCAGAATACTGCATTTCCTGAAAACAGGGGGTTTTTTCTCCGCAGGAAAGAATCCACATCTCTCGACTTTCTGTAACGTCCTCTCTGAAAGCACAAAGTGTGTCTCTCCTGGAACTTCTAGCTGCCTTATTAGAGGGGCTTTTCCCTTCCACTCTGTTCGTCACAGAATGCTGAAGTGTAGCATCGGAAAAACAGAGAAAAACGAAATGTCCCTAGGAATCAACGGTTAAGAATGAGAGAGAAGCGTAGTGCAGAATGCATGGACACAAGGAGAAGACAAGAACCGCTCCTTTGCGATGTGCGCAGGAGAAGCCGCTCGTCCGAGAAAAGCATCCGGCTGAAGTCGCTCTTTCTCGGCATGCGAGAGAGACGAGACCGCTGCTGAAGGCACACAGCGGCATTCGGGGAGAACCGCGATTTCTCGGCCAGCAACTGCAAACTCTCCGAAGCGGTTAACAGAGAGTGGCGCCGTCCACCCACGAGAGCGAAATAGCGAAATTGCTATGCCGAGAACGTGCGATTTCAGAATACTGCATTTCCTGAAAACAGGGGGTTTTTTCTCCGCAGGAAAGAATCCACATCTCTCGACTTTCTGTAACGACCTCTCTGAAAGCACAAAGTGTGTCGCTCCTGGAACTTCTAGCTGCCTTATTAGAGGGGCTTTTCCCTTCCACTCTGTTCGTCACAGAATGCTGAAGTGTAGCATCGGAAAAACAGAGAAAAACGAAATGTCCCTAGGAATCAACGGTTAAGAATGAGAGAGAAGCGTAGTGCAGAATGCATGGACACAAGGAGAAGACAAGAACCGCTCCTTTGCGATGTGCGCAGAAGAAGCCGCTCGTCCGAAAAAAGCATCCGGCTGAAGTCGCTCTTTCTCGGCATGCGAGAGAGACGAGACCGCTGCTGAAGGCACAAAGCGGCATTCGGGGAGAACCGCGATTTAACGGCCAGCAACTGCAAACTCTCCGAAGCGGTTAACAGAGAGTGGCGCTGTCCACCCACGAGAGCGAAATAGCGAAATTGCTATGCCGAGAACGTGCGATTTCAGAATACTGCATTTCCTGAAAACAGGGGGTTTTTTCTCCGCAGGAAAGAATCCACATCTCTCGACTTTCTGTAACGTCCTCTCTGAAAGCACAACGTGTGTCGCTCCTGGAACTTCTAGCTGCCTTATTAGAGGGGCTTTTCCCTTCCACTCTGTTCGTCACAGAATGCTGAAGTGTAGCATCGGAAAAACAGAGAAAAACGAAATGTCCCTAGGAATCAACGGTTAAGAATGAGAGAGAAGCGTAGTGCAGAATGCATGGACACAAGGAGAAGACAAGAACCGCTCCTTTGCGATGTGCGCAGAAGAAGCCGCTCGTCCGAGAAAAGCATCCGTCTGAAGTCGCTCTTTCTCGGCATGCGAGAGAGACGAGACCGCTGCTGAAGGCACACAGCGGCATTCGGGGAGAACCGCGATTTCTCGGCCAGCAACTGCAAACTCTCCGAAGCGGTTAACAGAGAGTGGCGCCGTCCACCCACGAGAGCGAAATAGCGAAATTGCTATGCCGAGAACGTGCGATTTCAGAATACTGCATTTCCTGAAAACAGGGGGTTTTTTCTCCGCAGGAAAGAATCCACATCTCTCGACTTTCTGTAACGACCTCTCTGAAAGCACAACGTGTGTCGCTCCTGGAACTTCTAGCTGCCTTATTAGAGGGGCTTTTCCCTTCCACTCTGTTCGTCACAGAATGCTGAAGTGTAGCATCGGAAAAACAGAGAAAAACGAAATGTCCCTAGGAATAAACGGAAAGGCATAAGAATGAGAGAGAAGCGTAGTGCAGAATGCATGGACACAAGGAGAAGACAAGAACCGCTCCTTTGCGATGTGCGCAGAAGAAGCCGCTCGTCCGAGAAAAGCATCCGGCTGAAGTCGCTCTTTCTCGGCATGCGAGAGAGACGAGCCGCTGCTGAAGGCACACAGCGGCATTCGGGGAGAACCGCGATTTCTCGGCCAGCAACTGCAAACTCTCCGAAGCGGTTAACAGAGAGTGGCGCCGTCCACCCACGAGAGCGAAATAGCGAAATTGCTATGCCGAGAACGTGCGATTTCAGAATACTGCATTTCCTGAAAACAGGGGGTTTTTTCTCCGCAGGAAAGAATCCACATCTCTCGACTTTCTGTAACGACCTCTCTGAAAGCACAAAGTGTGTCGCTCCTGGAACTTCTAGCTGCCTTATTAGAGGGGCTTTTCCCTTCCACTCTGTTCGTCACAGAATGCTGAAGTGTAGCATCGGAAAAACAGAGAAAAACGAAATGTCCCTAGGAATCAACGGTTAAGAATGAGAGAGAAGCGTAGTGCAGAATGCATGGACACAAGGAGAAGACAAGAACCGCTCCTTTGCGATGTGCGCAGAAGAAGCCGCTCGTCCGAAAAAAGCATCCGGCTGAAGTCGCTCTTTCTCGGCATGCGAGAGAGACGAGACCGCTGCTGAAGGCACAAAGCGGCATTCGGGGAGAACCGCGATTTAACGGCCAGCAACTGCAAACTCTCCGAAGCGGTTAACAGAGAGTGGCGCTGTCCACCCACGAGAGCGAAATAGCGAAATTGCTATGCCGAGAACGTGCGATTTCAGAATACTGCATTTCCTGAAAACAGGGGTTTTTTTCTCCGCAGGAAAGAATCCACATCTCTCGACTTTCTGTAACGTCCTCTCTGAAAGCACAACGTGTGTCTCTCCTGGAACTTCTAGCTGCCTTATTAGAGGGGCTTTTCCCTTCCACTCTGTTCGTCACAGAATGCTGAAGTGTAGCATCGGAAAAACAGAGAAAAACGAAATGTCCCTAGGAATCAACGGTTAAGAATGAGAGAGAAGCGTAGTGCAGAATGCATGGACACAAGGAGAAGACAAGAACCGCTCCTTTGCGATGTGCGCAGAAGAAGCCGCTCGTCCGAGAAAAGCATCCGGCTGAAGTCGCTCTTTCTCGGCATGCGAGAGAGACGAGACCGCTGTTGAAGTCTGAAAGTGGTATTCGGGGAGAAAAGCGATTTAACGGCCAGCAACTGCAAACTCTCCGAAGCGGTTAACAGAGAGTGGCGCTGTCCACCCACGAGAGCGAAATAGCGAAATTGCTATGCCGAGAACGTGCGATTTCAGAATACTGCATTTCCTGAAAACAGGGGGTTTTTTCTCCGCAGGAAAGAATCCACATCTCTCGACTTTCTGTAACGTCCTCTCTGAAAGCACAAAGTGTGTCTCTCCTGGAACTTCTAGCTGCCTTATTAGAGGGGCTTTTCCCTTCCACTCTGTTCGTCACAGAATGCTGAAGTGTAGCATCGGAAAAACAGAGAAAAACGAAATGTCCCTAGGAATCAACGGTTAAGAATGAGAGAGAAGCGTAGTGCAGAATGCATGGACACAAGGAGAAGACAAGAACCGCTCCTTTGCGATGTGCGCAGAAGAAGCCGCTCGTCCGAGAAAAGCATCCGGCTGAAGTCGCTCTTTCTCGGCATGCGAGAGAGACGAGACCGCTGCTGAAGGCACACAGCGGCATTCGGGGAGAACCGCGATTTCTCGGCCAGCAACTGCAAACTCTCCGAAGCGGTTAACAGAGAGTGGCGCCGTCCACCCACGAGAGCGAAATAGCGAAATTGCTATGCCGAGAACGTGCGATTTCAGAATACTGCATTTCCTGAAAACAGGGGGTTTTTTCTCCGCAGGAAAGAATCCACATCTCTCGACTTTCTGTAACGACCTCTCTGAAAGCAGAAAGTGTGTCGCTCCTGGAACTTCTAGCTGCCTTATTAGAGGGGCTTTTCCCTTCCACTCTGTTCGTCACAGAATGCTGAAGTGTAGCATCGGAAAAACAGAGAAAAACGAAATGTCCCTAGGAATAAACGGAAAGGCATAAGAATGAGAGAGAAGCGTAGTGCAGAATGCATGGACACAAGGAGAAGACAAGAACCGCTCCTTTGCGATGTGCGCAGAAGAAGCCGCTCGTCCGAGAAAAGCATCCGGCTGAAGTCGCTCTTTCTCGGCATGCGAGAGAGACGAGCCGCTGCTGAAGGCACACAGCGGCATTCGGGGAGAACCGCGATTTCTCGGCCAGCAACTGCAAACTCTCCGAAGCGGTTAACAGAGAGTGGCGCCGTCCACCCACGAGAGCGAAATAGCGAAATTGCTATGCCGAGAACGTGCGATTTCAGAATACTGCATTTCCTGAAAACAGGGGGTTTTTTCTCCGCAGGAAAGAATCCACATCTCTCGACTTTCTGTAACGACCTCTCTGAAAGCACAACGTGTGTCGCTCCTGGAACTTCTAGCTGCCTTATTAGAGGGGCTTTTCCCTTCCACTCTGTTCGTCACAGAATGCTGAAGTGTAGCATCGGAAAAACAGAGAAAAACGAAATGTCCCTAGGAATCAACGGTTAAGAATGAGAGAGAAGCGTAGTGCAGAATGCATGGACACAAGGAGAAGACAAGAACCGCTCCTTTGCGATGTGCGCAGAAGAAGCCGCTCGTCCGAAAAAAGCATCCGGCTGAAGTCGCTCTTTCTCGGCATGCGAGAGAGACGAGACCGCTGCTGAAGGCACAAAGCGGCATTCGGGGAGAACCGCGATTTAACGGCCAGCAACTGCAAACTCTCCGAAGCGGTTAACAGAGAGTGGCGCTGTCCACCCACGAGAGCGAAATAGCGAAATTGCTATGCCGAGAACGTGCGATTTCAGAATACTGCATTTCCTGAAAACAGGGGGTTTTTTCTCCGCAGGAAAGAATCCACATCTCTCGACTTTCTGTAACGTCCTCTCTGAAAGCACAACGTGTGTCTCTCCTGGAACTTCTAGCTGCCTTATTAGAGGGGCTTTTCCCTTCCACTCTGTTCGTCACAGAATGCTGAAGTGTAGCATCGGAAAAACAGAGAAAAACGAAATGTCCCTAGGAATCAACGGTTAAGAATGAGAGAGAAGCGTAGTGCAGAATGCATGGACACAAGGAGAAGACAAGAACCGCTCCTTTGCGATGTGCGCAGAAGAAGCCGCTCGTCCGAGAAAAGCATCCGGCTGAAGTCGCTCTTTCTCGGCATGCGAGAGAGACGAGACCGCTGTTGAAGTCTGAAAGTGGTATTCGGGGAGAAAAGCGATTTAACGGCCAGCAACTGCAAACTCTCCGAAGCGGTTAACAGAGAGTGGCGCTGTCCACCCACGAGAGCGAAATAGCGAAATTGCTATGCCGAGAACGTGCGATTTCAGAATACTGCATTTCCTGAAAACAGGGGGTTTTTTCTCCGCAGGAAAGAATCCACATCTCTCGACTTTCTGTAACGTCCTCTCTGAAAGCACAAAGTGTGTCTCTCCTGGAACTTCTAGCTGCCTTATTAGAGGGGCTTTTCCCTTCCACTCTGTTCGTCACAGAATGCTGAAGTGTAGCATCGGAAAAACAGAGAAAAACGAAATGTCCCTAGGAATCAACGGTTAAGAATGAGAGAGAAGCGTAGTGCAGAATGCATGGACACAAGGAGAAGACAAGAACCGCTCCTTTGCGATGTGCGCAGAAGAAGCCGCTCGTCCGAGAAAAGCATCCGGCTGAAGTCGCTCTTTCTCGGCATGCGAGAGAGACGAGACCGCTGCTGAAGGCACACAGCGGCATTCGGGGAGAACCGCGATTTCTCGGCCAGCAACTGCAAACTCTCCGAAGCGGTTAACAGAGAGTGGCGCCGTCCACCCACGAGAGCGAAATAGCGAAATTGCTATGCCGAGAACGTGCGATTTCAGAATACTGCATTTCCTGAAAACAGGGGGTTTTTTCTCCGCAGGAAAGAATCCACATCTCTCGACTTTCTGTAACGACCTCTCTGAAAGCAGAAAGTGTGTCGCTCCTGGAACTTCTAGCTGCCTTATTAGAGGGGCTTTTCCCTTCCACTCTGTTCGTCACAGAATGCTGAAGTGTAGCATCGGAAAAACAGAGAAAAACGAAATGTCCCTAGGAATCAACGGTTAAGAATGAGAGAGAAGCGTAGTGCAGAATGCATGGACACAAGGAGAAGACAAGAACCGCTCCTTTGCGATGTGCGCAGAAGAAGCCGCTCGTCCGAGAAAAGCATCCGGCTGAAGTCGCTCTTTCTCGGCATGCGAGAGAGACGAGCCGCTGCTGAAGGCACACAGCGGCATTCGGGGAGAACCGCGATTTCTCGGCCAGCAACTGCAAACTCTCCGAAGCGGTTAACAGAGAGTGGCGCCGTCCACCCACGAGAGCGAAATAGCGAAATTGCTATGCCGAGAACGTGCGATTTCAGAATACTGCATTTCCTGAAAACAGGGGGTTTTTTCTCCGCAGGAAAGAATCCACATCTCTCGACTTTCTGTAACGACCTCTCTGAAAGCACAACGTGTGTCGCTCCTGGAACTTCTAGCTGCCTTATTAGAGGGGCTTTTCCCTTCCACTCTGTTCGTCACAGAATGCTGAAGTGTAGCATCGGAAAAACAGAGAAAAACGAAATGTCCCTAGGAATAAACGGAAAGGCATAAGAATGAGAGAGAAGCGTAGTGCAGAATGCATGGACACAAGGAGAAGACAAGAACCGCTCCTTTGCGATGTGCGCAGAAGAAGCCGCTCGTCCGAGAAAAGCATCCGGCTGAAGTCGCTCTTTCTCGGCATGCGAGAGAGACGAGCCGCTGCTGAAGGCACACAGCGGCATTCGGGGAGAACCGCGATTTCTCGGCCAGCAACTGCAAACTCTCCGAAGCGGTTAACAGAGAGTGGCGCCGTCCACCCACGAGAGCGAAATAGCGAAATTGCTATGCCGAGAACGTGCGATTTCAGAATACTGCATTTCCTGAAAACAGGGGGTTTTTTCTCCGCAGGAAAGAATCCACATCTCTCGACTTTCTGTAACGACCTCTCTGAAAGCACAAAGTGTGTCGCTCCTGGAACTTCTAGCTGCCTTATTAGAGGGGCTTTTCCCTTCCACTCTGTTCGTCACAGAATGCTGAAGTGTAGCATCGGAAAAACAGAGAAAAACGAAATGTCCCTAGGAATCAACGGTTAAGAATGAGAGAGAAGCGTAGTGCAGAATGCATGGACACAAGGAGAAGACAAGAACCGCTCCTTTGCGATGTGCGCAGAAGAAGCCGCTCGTCCGAGAAAAGCATCCGGCTGAAGTCGCTCTTTCTCGGCATGCGAGAGAGACGAGACCGCTGCTGAAGGCACACAGCGGCATTCGGGGAGAACCGCGATTTCTCGGCCAGCAACTGCAAACTCTCCGAAGCGGTTAACAGAGAGTGGCGCCGTCCACCCACGAGAGCGAAATAGCGAAATTGCTATGCCGAGAACGTGCGATTTCAGAATACTGCATTTCCTGAAAACAGGGGGTTTTTTCTCCGCAGGAAAGAATCCACATCTCTCGACTTTCTGTAACGACCTCTCTGAAAGCACAAAGTGTGTCGCTCCTGGAACTTCTAGCTGCCTTATTAGAGGGGCTTTTCCCTTCCACTCTGTTCGTCACAGAATGCTGAAGTGTAGCATCGGAAAAACAGAGAAAAACGAAATGTCCCTAGGAATCAACGGTTAAGAATGAGAGAGAAGCGTAGTGCAGAATGCATGGACACAAGGAGAAGACAAGAACCGCTCCTTTGCGATGTGCGCAGAAGAAGCCGCTCGTCCGAAAAAAGCATCCGGCTGAAGTCGCTCTTTCTCGGCATGCGAGAGAGACGAGACCGCTGCTGAAGGCACAAAGCGGCATTCGGGGAGAACCGCGATTTAACGGCCAGCAACTGCAAACTCTCCGAAGCGGTTAACAGAGAGTGGCGCTGTCCACCCACGAGAGCGAAATAGCGAAATTGCTATGCCGAGAACGTGCGATTTCAGAATACTGCATTTCCTGAAAACAGGGGGTTTTTTCTCCGCAGGAAAGAATCCACATCTCTCGACTTTCTGTAACGTCCTCTCTGAAAGCACAACGTGTGTCGCTCCTGGAACTTCTAGCTGCCTTATTAGAGGGGCTTTTCCCTTCCACTCTGTTCGTCACAGAATGCTGAAGTGTAGCATCGGAAAAACAGAGAAAAACGAAATGTCCCTAGGAATAAACGGAAAGGCATAAGAATGAGAGAGAAGCGTAGTGCAGAATGCATGGACACAAGGAGAAGACAAGAACCGCTCCTTTGCGATGTGCGCAGAAGAAGCCGCTCGTCCGAGAAAAGCATCCGGCTGAAGTCGCTCTTTCTCGGCATGCGAGAGAGACGAGCCGCTGCTGAAGGCACACAGCGGCATTCGGGGAGAACCGCGATTTCTCGGCCAGCAACTGCAAACTCTCCGAAGCGGTTAACAGAGAGTGGCGCCGTCCACCCACGAGAGCGAAATAGCGAAATTGCTATGCCGAGAACGTGCGATTTCAGAATACTGCATTTCCTGAAAACAGGGGGTTTTTTCTCCGCAGGAAAGAATCCACATCTCTCGACTTTCTGTAACGACCTCTCTGAAAGCACAAAGTGTGTCGCTCCTGGAACTTCTAGCTGCCTTATTAGAGGGGCTTTTCCCTTCCACTCTGTTCGTCACAGAATGCTGAAGTGTAGCATCGGAAAAACAGAGAAAAACGAAATGTCCCTAGGAATCAACGGTTAAGAATGAGAGAGAAGCGTAGTGCAGAATGCATGGACACAAGGAGAAGACAAGAACCGCTCCTTTGCGATGTGCGCAGAAGAAGCCGCTCGTCCGAGAAAAGCATCCGGCTGAAGTCGCTCTTTCTCGGCATGCGAGAGAGACGAGACCGCTGCTGAAGGCACACAGCGGCATTCGGGGAGAACCGCGATTTCTCGGCCAGCAACTGCAAACTCTCCGAAGCGGTTAACAGAGAGTGGCGCCGTCCACCCACGAGAGCGAAATAGCGAAATTGCTATGCCGAGAACGTGCGATTTCAGAATACTGCATTTCCTGAAAACAGGGGGTTTTTTCTCCGCAGGAAAGAATCCACATCTCTCGACTTTCTGTAACGACCTCTCTGAAAGCACAAAGTGTGTCGCTCCTGGAACTTCTAGCTGCCTTATTAGAGGGGCTTTTCCCTTCCACTCTGTTCGTCACAGAATGCTGAAGTGTAGCATCGGAAAAACAGAGAAAAACGAAATGTCCCTAGGAATCAACGGTTAAGAATGAGAGAGAAGCGTAGTGCAGAATGCATGGACACAAGGAGAAGACAAGAACCGCTCCTTTGCGATGTGCGCAGAAGAAGCCGCTCGTCCGAAAAAAGCATCCGGCTGAAGTCGCTCTTTCTCGGCATGCGAGAGAGACGAGACCGCTGCTGAAGGCACAAAGCGGCATTCGGGGAGAACCGCGATTTAACGGCCAGCAACTGCAAACTCTCCGAAGCGGTTAACAGAGAGTGGCGCTGTCCACCCACGAGAGCGAAATAGCGAAATTGCTATGCCGAGAACGTGCGATTTCAGAATACTGCATTTCCTGAAAACAGGGGGTTTTTTCTCCGCAGGAAAGAATCCACATCTCTCGACTTTCTGTAACGTCCTCTCTGAAAGCACAACGTGTGTCGCTCCTGGAACTTCTAGCTGCCTTATTAGAGGGGCTTTTCCCTTCCACTCTGTTCGTCACAGAATGCTGAAGTGTAGCATCGGAAAAACAGAGAAAAACGAAATGTCCCTAGGAATCAACGGTTAAGAATGAGAGAGAAGCGTAGTGCAGAATGCATGGACACAAGGAGAAGACAAGAACCGCTCCTTTGCGATGTGCGCAGAAGAAGCCGCTCGTCCGAGAAAAGCATCCGGCTGAAGTCGCTCTTTCTCGGCATGCGAGAGAGACGAGCCGCTGCTGAAGGCACACAGCGGCATTCGGGGAGAACCGCGATTTCTCGGCCAGCAACTGCAAACTCTCCGAAGCGGTTAACAGAGAGTGGCGCCGTCCACCCACGAGAGCGAAATAGCGAAATTGCTATGCCGAGAACGTGCGATTTCAGAATACTGCATTTCCTGAAAACAGGGGGTTTTTTCTCCGCAGGAAAGAATCCACATCTCTCGACTTTCTGTAACGACCTCTCTGAAAGCACAACGTGTGTCGCTCCTGGAACTTCTAGCTGCCTTATTAGAGGGGCTTTTCCCTTCCACTCTGTTCGTCACAGAATGCTGAAGTGTAGCATCGGAAAAACAGAGAAAAACGAAATGTCCCTAGGAATAAACGGAAAGGCATAAGAATGAGAGAGAAGCGTAGTGCAGAATGCATGGACACAAGGAGAAGACAAGAACCGCTCCTTTGCGATGTGCGCAGAAGAAGCCGCTCGTCCGAGAAAAGCATCCGGCTGAAGCCGCTCTTTCTCGGCATGCGAGAGAGACGAGCCGCTGCTGAAGGCACACAGCGGCATTCGGGGAGAACCGCGATTTCTCGGCCAGCAACTGCAAACTCTCCGAAGCGGTTAACAGAGAGTGGCGCCGTCCACCCACGAGAGCGAAATAGCGAAATTGCTATGCCGAGAACGTGCGATTTCAGAATACTGCATTTCCTGAAAACAGGGGGTTTTTTCTCCGCAGGAAAGAATCCACATCTCTCGACTTTCTGTAACGACCTCTCTGAAAGCACAAAGTGTGTCGCTCCTGGAACTTCTAGCTGCCTTATTAGAGGGGCTTTTCCCTTCCACTCTGTTCGTCACAGAATGCTGAAGTGTAGCATCGGAAAAACAGAGAAAAACGAAATGTCCCTAGGAATCAACGGTTAAGAATGAGAGAGAAGCGTAGTGCAGAATGCATGGACACAAGGAGAAGACAAGAACCGCTCCTTTGCGATGTGCGCAGAAGAAGCCGCTCGTCCGAAAAAAGCATCCGGCTGAAGTCGCTCTTTCTCGGCATGCGAGAGAGACGAGACCGCTGCTGAAGGCACAAAGCGGCATTCGGGGAGAACCGCGATTTAACGGCCAGCAACTGCAAACTCTCCGAAGCGGTTAACAGAGAGTGGCGCTGTCCACCCACGAGAGCGAAATAGCGAAATTGCTATGCCGAGAACGTGCGATTTCAGAATACTGCATTTCCTGAAAACAGGGGGTTTTTTCTCCGCAGGAAAGAATCCACATCTCTCGACTTTCTGTAACGTCCTCTCTGAAAGCACAACGTGTGTCTCTCCTGGAACTTCTAGCTGCCTTATTAGAGGGGCTTTTCCCTTCCACTCTGTTCGTCACAGAATGCTGAAGTGTAGCATCGGAAAAACAGAGAAAAACGAAATGTCCCTAGGAATCAACGGAAAGGCATAAGAATGAGAGAGAAGCGTAGTGCAGAATGCATGGACACAAGGAGAAGACAAGAACCGCTCCTTTGCGATGTGCGCAGAAGAAGCCGCTCGTCCGAGAAAAGCATCCGGCTGAAGTCGCTCTTTCTCGGCATGCGAGAGAGACGAGACCGCTGTTGAAGTCTGAAAGTGGTATTCGGGGAGAAAAGCGATTTAACGGCCAGCAACTGCAAACTCTCCGAAGCGGTTAACAGAGAGTGGCGCTGTCCACCCACGAGAGCGAAATAGCGAAATTGCTATGCCGAGAACGTGCGATTTCAGAATACTGCATTTCCTGAAAACAGGGGGTTTTTTCTCCGCAGGAAAGAATCCACATCTCTCGACTTTCTGTAACGTCCTCTCTGAAAGCACAACGTGTGTCCCTCCTGGAACTTCTAGCTGCCTTATTAGAGGGGCTTTTCCCTTCCACTCTGTTCGTCACAGAATGCTGAAGTGTAGCATCGGAAAAACAGAGAAAAACGAAATGTCCCTAGGAATCAACGGTTAAGAATGAGAGAGAAGCGTAGTGCAGAATGCATGGACACAAGGAGAAGACAAGAACCGCTCCTTTGCGATGTGCGCAGAAGAAGCCGCTCGTCCGAGAAAAGCATCCGGCTGAAGTCGCTCTTTCTCGGCATGCGAGAGATACGAGACCGCTGTTGAAGTCTGAAAGTGGTATTCGGGGAGAAAAGCGATTTAACGGCCAGCAACTGCAAACTCTCCGAAGCGGTTAACAGAGAGTGGCGCTGTCCACCCACGAGAGCGAAATAGCGAAATTGCTATGCCGAGAACGTGCGATTTCAGAATACTGCATTTCCTGAAAACAGGGGGTTTTTTCTCCGCAGGAAAGAATCCACATCTCTCGACTTTCTGTAACGACCTCTCTGAAAGCACAAAGTGTGTCGCTCCTGGAACTTCTAGCTGCCTTATTAGAGGGGCTTTTCCCTTCCACTCTGTTCGTCACAGAATGCTGAAGTGTAGCATCGGAAAAACAGAGAAAAACGAAATGTCCCTAGGAATCAACGGTTAAGAATGAGAGAGAAGCGTAGTGCAGAATGCATGGACACAAGGAAAAGACAAGAACCGCTCCTTTGCGATGTGCGCAGAAGAAGCCGCTCGTCCGAGAAAAGCATCCGGCTGAAGTCGCTCTTTCTCGGCATGCGAGAGAGACGAGCCGCTGCTGAAGGCACACAGCGGCATTCGGGGAGAACCGCGATTTCTCGGCCAGCAACTGCAAACTCTCCGAAGCGGTTAACAGAGAGTGGCGCCGTCCACCCACGAGAGCGAAATAGCGAAATTGCTATGCCGAGAACGTGCGATTTCAGAATACTGCATTTCCTGAAAACAGGGGGTTTTTTCTCCGCAGGAAAGAATCCACATCTCTCGACTTTCTGTAACGACCTCTCTGAAAGCACAAAGTGTGTCGCTCCTGGAACTTCTAGCTGCCTTATTAGAGGGGCTTTTCCCTTCCACTCTGTTCGTCACAGAATGCTGAAGTGTAGCATCGGAAAAACAGAGAAAAACGAAATGTCCCTAGGAATCAACGGTTAAGAATGAGAGAGAAGCGTAGTGCAGAATGCATGGACACAAGGAGAAGACAAGAACCGCTCCTTTGCGATGTGCGCAGAAGAAGCCGCTCGTCCGAAAAAAGCATCCGGCTGAAGTCGCTCTTTCTCGGCATGCGAGAGAGACGAGACCGCTGCTGAAGGCACAAAGCGGCATTCGGGGAGAACCGCGATTTAACGGCCAGCAACTGCAAACTCTCCGAAGCGGTTAACAGAGAGTGGCGCTGTCCACCCACGAGAGCGAAATAGCGAAATTGCTATGCCGAGAACGTGCGATTTCAGAATACTGCATTTCCTGAAAACAGGGGGTTTTTTCTCCGCAGGAAAGAATCCACATCTCTCGACTTTCTGTAACGTCCTCTCTGAAAGCACAACGTGTGTCTCTCCTGGAACTTCTAGCTGCCTTATTAGAGGGGCTTTTCCCTTCCACTCTGTTCGTCACAGAATGCTGAAGTGTAGCATCGGAAAAACAGAGAAAAACGAAATGTCCCTAGGAATCAACGGTTAAGAATGAGAGAGAAGCGTAGTGCAGAATGCATGGACACAAGGAGAAGACAAGAACCGCTCCTTTGCGATGTGCGCAGAAGAAGCCGCTCGTCCGAGAAAAGCATCCGGCTGAAGTCGCTCTTTCTCGGCATGCGAGAGAGACGAGACCGCTGTTGAAGTCTGAAAGTGGTATTCGGGGAGAAAAGCGATTTAACGGCCAGCAACTGCAAACTCTCCGAAGCGGTTAACAGAGAGTGGCGCTGTCCACCCACGAGAGCGAAATAGCGAAATTGCTATGCCGAGAACGTGCGATTTCAGAATACTGCATTTCCTGAAAACAGGGGGTTTTTTCTCCGCAGGAAAGAATCCACATCTCTCGACTTTCTGTAACGTCCTCTCTGAAAGCACAAAGTGTGTCTCTCCTGGAACTTCTAGCTGCCTTATTAGAGGGGCTTTTCCCTTCCACTCTGTTCGTCACAGAATGCTGAAGTGTAGCATCGGAAAAACAGAGAAAAACGAAATGTCCCTAGGAATCAACGGTTAAGAATGAGAGAGAAGCGTAGTGCAGAATGCATGGACACAAGGAGAAGACAAGAACCGCTCCTTTGCGATGTGCGCAGAAGAAGCCGCTCGTCCGAGAAAAGCATCCGGCTGAAGTCGCTCTTTCTCGGCATGCGAGAGAGACGAGACCGCTGCTGAAGGCACACAGCGGCATTCGGGGAGAACCGCGATTTCTCGGCCAGCAACTGCAAACTCTCCGAAGCGGTTAACAGAGAGTGGCGCCGTCCACCCACGAGAGCGAAATAGCGAAATTGCTATGCCGAGAACGTGCGATTTCAGAATACTGCATTTCCTGAAAACAGGGGGTTTTTTCTCCGCAGGAAAGAATCCACATCTCTCGACTTTCTGTAACGACCTCTCTGAAAGCACAAAGTGTGTCGCTCCTGGAACTTCTAGCTGCCTTATTAGAGGGGCTTTTCCCTTCCACTCTGTTCGTCACAGAATGCTGAAGTGTAGCATCGGAAAAACAGAGAAAAACGAAATGTCCCTAGGAATCAACGGTTAAGAATGAGAGAGAAGCGTAGTGCAGAATGCATGGACACAAGGAGAAGACAAGAACCGCTCCTTTGCGATGTGCGCAGAAGAAGCCGCTCGTCCGAGAAAAGCATCCGGCTGAAGTCGCTCTTTCTCGGCATGCGAGAGAGACGAGCCGCTGCTGAAGGCACACAGCGGCATTCGGGGAGAACCGCGATTTCTCGGCCAGCAACTGCAAACTCTCCGAAGCGGTTAACAGAGAGTGGCGCCGTCCACCCACGAGAGCGAAATAGCGAAATTGCTATGCCGAGAACGTGCGATTTCAGAATACTGCATTTCCTGAAAACAGGGGGTTTTTTCTCCGCAGGAAAGAATCCACATCTCTCGACTTTCTGTAACGACCTCTCTGAAAGCACAACGTGTGTCGCTCCTGGAACTTCTAGCTGCCTTATTAGAGGGGCTTTTCCCTTCCACTCTGTTCGTCACAGAATGCTGAAGTGTAGCATCGGAAAAACAGAGAAAAACGAAATGTCCCTAGGAATCAACGGAAAGGCATAAGAATGAGAGAGAAGCGTAGTGCAGAATGCATGGACACAAGGAGAAGACAAGAACCGCTCCTTTGCGATGTGCGCAGAAGAAGCCGCTCGTCCGAGAAAAGCATCCGGCTGAAGTCGCTCTTTCTCGGCATGCGAGAGAGACGAGCCGCTGCTGAAGGCACACAGCGGCATTCGGGGAGAACCGCGATTTCTCGGCCAGCAACTGCAAACTCTCCGAAGCGGTTAACAGAGAGTGGCGCCGTCCACCCACGAGAGCGAAATAGCGAAATTGCTATGCCGAGAACGTGCGATTTCAGAATACTGCATTTCCTGAAAACAGGGGGTTTTTTCTCCGCAGGAAAGAATCCACATCTCTCGACTTTCTGTAACGACCTCTCTGAAAGCACAAAGTGTGTCGCTCCTGGAACTTCTAGCTGCCTTATTAGAGGGGCTTTTCCCTTCCACTCTGTTCGTCACAGAATGCTGAAGTGTAGCATCGGAAAAACAGAGAAAAACGAAATGTCCCTAGGAATCAACGGTTAAGAATGAGAGAGAAGCGTAGTGCAGAATGCATGGACACAAGGAGAAGACAAGAACCGCTCCTTTGCGATGTGCGCAGAAGAAGCCGCTCGTCCGAAAAAAGCATCCGGCTGAAGTCGCTCTTTCTCGGCATGCGAGAGAGACGAGACCGCTGCTGAAGGCACAAAGCGGCATTCGGGGAGAACCGCGATTTAACGGCCAGCAACTGCAAACTCTCCGAAGCGGTTAACAGAGAGTGGCGCTGTCCACCCACGAGAGCGAAATAGCGAAATTGCTATGCCGAGAACGTGCGATTTCAGAATACTGCATTTCCTGAAAACAGGGGGTTTTTTCTCCGCAGGAAAGAATCCACATCTCTCGACTTTCTGTAACGTCCTCTCTGAAAGCACAACGTGTGTCTCTCCTGGAACTTCTAGCTGCCTTATTAGAGGGGCTTTTCCCTTCCACTCTGTTCGTCACAGAATGCTGAAGTGTAGCATCGGAAAAACAGAGAAAAACGAAATGTCCCTAGGAATCAACGGTTAAGAATGAGAGAGAAGCGTAGTGCAGAATGCATGGACACAAGGAGAAGACAAGAACCGCTCCTTTGCGATGTGCGCAGAAGAAGCCGCTCGTCCGAGAAAAGCATCCGGCTGAAGTCGCTCTTTCTCGGCATGCGAGAGAGACGAGACCGCTGTTGAAGTCTGAAAGTGGTATTCGGGGAGAAAAGCGATTTAACGGCCAGCAACTGCAAACTCTCCGAAGCGGTTAACAGAGAGTGGCGCTGTCCACCCACGAGAGCGAAATAGCGAAATTGCTATGCCGAGAACGTGCGATTTCAGAATACTGCATTTCCTGAAAACAGGGGGTTTTTTCTCCGCAGGAAAGAATCCACATCTCTCGACTTTCTGTAACGACCTCTCTGAAAGCACAAAGTGTGTCGCTCCTGGAACTTCTAGCTGCCTTATTAGAGGGGCTTTTCCCTTCCACTCTGTTCGTCACAGAATGCTGAAGTGTAGCATCGGAAAAACAGAGAAAAACGAAATGTCCCTAGGAATCAACGGTTAAGAATGAGAGAGAAGCGTAGTGCAGAATGCATGGACAGAAGGAGAAGACAAGAACCGCTCCTTTGCGATGTGCGCAGAAGAAGCCGCTCGTCCGAAAAAAGCATCCGGCTGAAGTCGCTCTTTCTCGGCATGCGAGAGAGACGAGACCGCTGCTGAAGGCACAAAGCGGCATTCGGGGAGAACCGCGATTTAACGGCCAGCAACTGCAAACTCTCCGAAGCGGTTAACAGAGAGTGGCGCTGTCCACCCACGAGAGCGAAATAGCGAAATTGCTATGCCGAGAACGTGCGATTTCAGAATACTGCATTTCCTGAAAACAGGGGGTTTTTTCTCCGCAGGAAAGAATCCACATCTCTCGACTTTCTGTAACGTCCTCTCTGAAAGCACAACGTGTGTCTCTCCTGGAACTTCTAGCTGCCTTATTAGAGGGGCTTTTCCCTTCCACTCTGTTCGTCACAGAATGCTGAAGTGTAGCATCGGAAAAACAGAGAAAAACGAAATGTCCCTAGGAATCAACGGTTAAGAATGAGAGAGAAGCGTAGTGCAGAATGCATGGACACAAGGAGAAGACAAGAACCGCTCCTTTGCGATGTGCGCAGAAGAAGCCGCTCGTCCGAGAAAAGCATCCGGCTGAAGTCGCTCTTTCTCGGCATGCGAGAGAGACGAGACCGCTGTTGAAGTCTGAAAGTGGTATTCGGGGAGAAAAGCGATTTAACGGCCAGCAACTGCAAACTCTCCGAAGCGGTTAACAGAGAGTGGCGCTGTCCACCCACGAGAGCGAAATAGCGAAATTGCTATGCCGAGAACGTGCGATTTCAGAATACTGCATTTCCTGAAAACAGGGGGTTTTTTCTCCGCAGGAAAGAATCCACATCTCTCGACTTTCTGTAACGTCCTCTCTGAAAGCACAAAGTGTGTCTCTCCTGGAACTTCTAGCTGCCTTATTAGAGGGGCTTTTCCCTTCCACTCTGTTCGTCACAGAATGCTGAAGTGTAGCATCGGAAAAACAGAGAAAAACGAAATGTCCCTAGGAATCAACGGTTAAGAATGAGAGAGAAGCGTAGTGCAGAATGCATGGACACAAGGAGAAGACAAGAACCGCTCCTTTGCGATGTGCGCAGAAGAAGCCGCTCGTCCGAGAAAAGCATCCGGCTGAAGTCGCTCTTTCTCGGCATGCGAGAGAGACGAGACCGCTGCTGAAGGCACACAGCGGCATTCGGGGAGAACCGCGATTTCTCGGCCAGCAACTGCAAACTCTCCGAAGCGGTTAACAGAGAGTGGCGCCGTCCACCCACGAGAGCGAAATAGCGAAATTGCTATGCCGAGAACGTGCGATTTCAGAATACTGCATTTCCTGAAAACAGGGGGTTTTTTCTCCGCAGGAAAGAATCCACATCTCTCGACTTTCTGTAACGACCTCTCTGAAAGCACAAAGTGTGTCGCTCCTGGAACTTCTAGCTGCCTTATTAGAGGGGCTTTTCCCTTCCACTCTGTTCGTCACAGAATGCTGAAGTGTAGCATCGGAAAAACAGAGAAAAACGAAATGTCCCTAGGAATCAACGGTTAAGAATGAGAGAGAAGCGTAGTGCAGAATGCATGGACACAAGGAGAAGACAAGAACCGCTCCTTTGCGATGTGCGCAGAAGAAGCCGCTCGTCCGAAAAAAGCATCCGGCTGAAGTCGCTCTTTCTCGGCATGCGAGAGAGACGAGACCGCTGCTGAAGGCACAAAGCGGCATTCGGGGAGAACCGCGATTTAACGGCCAGCAACTGCAAACTCTCCGAAGCGGTTAACAGAGAGTGGCGCTGTCCACCCACGAGAGCGAAATAGCGAAATTGCTATGCCGAGAACGTGCGATTTCAGAATACTGCATTTCCTGAAAACAGGGGGTTTTTTCTCCGCAGGAAAGAATCCACATCTCTCGACTTTCTGTAACGTCCTCTCTGAAAGCACAACGTGTGTCGCTCCTGGAACTTCTAGCTGCCTTATTAGAGGGGCTTTTCCCTTCCACTCTGTTCGTCACAGAATGCTGAAGTGTAGCATCGGAAAAACAGAGAAAAACGAAATGTCCCTAGGAATCAACGGTTAAGAATGAGAGAGAAGCGTAGTGCAGAATGCATGGACACAAGGAGAAGACAAGAACCGCTCCTTTGCGATGTGCGCAGAAGAAGCCGCTCGTCCGAGAAAAGCATCCGGCTGAAGTCGCTCTTTCTCGGCATGCGAGAGAGACGAGCCGCTGCTGAAGGCACACAGCGGCATTCGGGGAGAACCGCGATTTCTCGGCCAGCAACTGCAAACTCTCCGAAGCGGTTAACAGAGAGTGGCGCCGTCCACCCACGAGAGCGAAATAGCGAAATTGCTATGCCGAGAACGTGCGATTTCAGAATACTGCATTTCCTGAAAACAGGGGTTTTTTTCTCCGCAGGAAAGAATCCACATCTCTCGACTTTCTGTAACGACCTCTCTGAAAGCACAACGTGTGTCGCTCCTGGAACTTCTAGCTGCCTTATTAGAGGGGCTTTTCCCTTCCACTCTGTTCGTCACAGAATGCTGAAGTGTAGCATCGGAAAAACAGAGAAAAACGAAATGTCCCTAGGAATAAACGGAAAGGCATAAGAATGAGAGAGAAGCGTAGTGCAGAATGCATGGACACAAGGAGAAGACAAGAACCGCTCCTTTGCGATGTGCGCAGAAGAAGCCGCTCGTCCGAGAAAAGCATCCGGCTGAAGTCGCTCTTTCTCGGCATGCGAGAGAGACGAGCCGCTGCTGAAGGCACACAGCGGCATTCGGGGAGAACCGCGATTTCTCGGCCAGCAACTGCAAACTCTCCGAAGCGGTTAACAGAGAGTGGCGCCGTCCACCCACGAGAGCGAAATAGCGAAATTGCTATGCCGAGAACGTGCGATTTCAGAATACTGCATTTCCTGAAAACAGGGGGTTTTTTCTCCGCAGGAAAGAATCCACATCTCTCGACTTTCTGTAACGACCTCTCTGAAAGCACAAAGTGTGTCGCTCCTGGAACTTCTAGCTGCCTTATTAGAGGGGCTTTTCCCTTCCACTCTGTTCGTCACAGAATGCTGAAGTGTAGCATCGGAAAAACAGAGAAAAACGAAATGTCCCTAGGAATCAACGGTTAAGAATGAGAGAGAAGCGTAGTGCAGAATGCATGGACACAAGGAGAAGACAAGAACCGCTCCTTTGCGATGTGCGCAGAAGAAGCCGCTCGTCCGAAAAAAGCATCCGGCTGAAGTCGCTCTTTCTCGGCATGCGAGAGAGACGAGACCGCTGCTGAAGGCACAAAGCGGCATTCGGGGAGAACCGCGATTTAACGGCCAGCAACTGCAAACTCTCCAAAGCGGTTAACAGAGAGTGGCGCTGTCCACCCACGAGAGCGAAATAGCGAAATTGCTATGCCGAGAACGTGCGATTTCAGAATACTGCATTTCCTGAAAACAGGGGGTTTTTTCTCCGCAGGAAAGAATCCACATCTCTCGACTTTCTGTAACGTCCTCTCTGAAAGCACAACGTGTGTCTCTCCTGGAACTTCTAGCTGCCTTATTAGAGGGGCTTTTCCCTTCCACTCTGTTCGTCACAGAATGCTGAAGTGTAGCATCGGAAAAACAGAGAAAAACGAAATGTCCCTAGGAATCAACGGTTAAGAATGAGAGAGAAGCGTAGTGCAGAATGCATGGACACAAGGAGAAGACAAGAACCGCTCCTTTGCGATGTGCGCAGAAGAAGCCGCTCGTCCGAGAAAAGCATCCGGCTGAAGTCGCTCTTTCTCGGCATGCGAGAGAGACGAGACCGCTGTTGAAGTCTGAAAGTGGTATTCGGGGAGAAAAGCGATTTAACGGCCAGCAACTGCAAACTCTCCGAAGCGGTTAACAGAGAGTGGCGCTGTCCACCCACGAGAGCGAAATAGCGAAATTGCTATGCCGAGAACGTGCGATTTCAGAATACTGCATTTCCTGAAAACAGGGGGTTTTTTCTCCGCAGGAAAGAATCCACATCTCTCGACTTTCTGTAACGTCCTCTCTGAAAGCACAACGTGTGTCTCTCCTGGAACTTCTAGCTGCCTTATTAGAGGGGCTTTTCCCTTCCACTCTGTTCGTCACAGAATGCTGAAGTGTAGCATCGGAAAAACAGAGAAAAACGAAATGTCCCTAGGAATCAACGGTTAAGAATGAGAGAGAAGCGTAGTGCAGAATGCATGGACACAAGGAGAAGACAAGAACCGCTCCTTTGCGATGTGCGCAGAAGAAGCCGCTCGTCCGAGAAAAGCATCCGGCTGAAGTCGCTCTTTCTCGGCATGCGAGAGATACGAGACCGCTGTTGAAGTCTGAAAGTGGTATTCGGGGAGAAAAGCGATTTAACGGCCAGCAACTGCAAACTCTCCGAAGCGGTTAACAGAGAGTGGCGCTGTCCACCCACGAGAGCGAAATAGCGAAATTGCTATGCCGAGAACGTGCGATTTCAGAATACTGCATTTCCTGAAAACAGGGGGTTTTTTCTCCGCAGGAAAGAATCCACATCTCTCGACTTTCTGTAACGACCTCTCTGAAAGCACAAAGTGTGTCGCTCCTGGAACTTCTAGCTGCCTTATTAGAGGGGCTTTTCCCTTCCACTCTGTTCGTCACAGAATGCTGAAGTGTAGCATCGGAAAAACAGAGAAAAACGAAATGTCCCTAGGAATCAACGGTTAAGAATGAGAGAGAAGCGTAGTGCAGAATGCATGGACACAAGGAGAAGACAAGAACCGCTCCTTTGCGATGTGCGCAGAAGAAGCCGCTCGTCCGAGAAAAGCATCCGGCTGAAGTCGCTCTTTCTCGGCATGCGAGAGAGACGAGACCGCTGCTGAAGGCACAAAGCGGCATTCGGGGAGAACCGCGATTTAACGGCCAGCAACTGCAAACTCTCCGAAGCGGTTAACAGAGAGTGGCGCTGTCCACCCACGAGAGCGAAATAGCGAAATTGCTATGCCGAGAACGTGCAATTTCAGAATACTGCATTTCCTGAAAACAGGGGGTTTTTTCTCCGCAGGAAAGAATCCACATCTCTCGACTTTCTGTAACGTCCTCTCTGAAAGCACAACGTGTGTCGCTCCTGGAACTTCTAGCTGCCTTATTAGAGGGGCTTTTCCCTTCCACTCTGTTCGTCACAGAATGCTGAAGTGTAGCATCGGAAAAACAGAGAAAAACGAAATGTCCCTAGGAATCAACGGTTAAGAATGAGAGAGAAGCGTAGTGCAGAATGCATGGACACAAGGAGAAGACAAGAACCGCTCCTTTGCGATGTGCGCAGAAGAAGCCGCTCGTCCGAAAAAAGCATCCGGCTGAAGTCGCTCTTTCTCGGCATGCGAGAAAGACGAGACCGCTGCTGAAGGCACAAAGCGGCATTCGGGGAGAACCGCGATTTAACGGCCAGCAACTGCAAACTCTCCGAAGCGGTTAACAGAGAGTGGCGCTGTCCACCCACGAGAGCGAAATAGCGAAATTGCTATGCCGAGAACGTGCGATTTCAGAATACTGCATTTCCTGAAAACAGGGGGTTTTTTCTCCGCAGGAAAGAATCCACATCTCTCGACTTTCTGTAACGTCCTCTCTGAAAGCACAACGTGTGTCTCTCCTGGAACTTCTAGCTGCCTTATTAGAGGGGCTTTTCCCTTCCACTCTGTTCGTCACAGAATGCTGAAGTGTAGCATCGGAAAAACAGAGAAAAACGAAATGTCCCTAGGAATCAACGGTTAAGAATGAGAGAGAAGCGTAGTGCAGAATGCATGGACACAAGGAGAAGACAAGAACCGCTCCTTTGCGATGTGCGCAGAAGAAGCCGCTCGTCCGAGAAAAGCATCCGGCTGAAGTCGCTCTTTCTCGGCATGCGAGAGAGACGAGACCGCTGTTGAAGTCTGAAAGTGGTATTCGGGGAGAAAAGCGATTTAACGGCCAGCAACTGCAAACTCTCCGAAGCGGTTAACAGAGAGTGGCGCTGTCCACCCACGAGAGCGAAATAGCGAAATTGCTATGCCGAGAACGTGCGATTTCAGAATACTGCATTTCCTGAAAACAGGGGGTTTTTTCTCCGCAGGAAAGAATCCACATCTCTCGACTTTCTGTAACGTCCTCTCTGAAAGCACAAAGTGTGTCTCTCCTGGAACTTCTAGCTGCCTTATTAGAGGGGCTTTTCCCTTCCACTCTGTTCGTCACAGAATGCTGAAGTGTAGCATCGGAAAAACAGAGAAAAACGAAATGTCCCTAGGAATCAACGGTTAAGAATGAGAGAGAAGCGTAGTGCAGAATGCATGGACACAAGGAGAAGACAAGAACCGCTCCTTTGCGATGTGCGCAGGAGAAGCCGCTCGTCCGAGAAAAGCATCCGGCTGAAGTCGCTCTTTCTCGGCATGCGAGAGAGACGAGACCGCTGCTGAAGGCACACAGCGGCATTCGGGGAGAACCGCGATTTCTCGGCCAGCAACTGCAAACTCTCCGAAGCGGTTAACAGAGAGTGGCGCCGTCCACCCACGAGAGCGAAATAGCGAAATTGCTATGCCGAGAACGTGCGATTTCAGAATACTGCATTTCCTGAAAACAGGGGGTTTTTTCTCCGCAGGAAAGAATCCACATCTCTCGACTTTCTGTAACGTCCTCTCTGAAAGCACAACGTGTGTCGCTCCTGGAACTTCTAGCTGCCTTATTAGAGGGGCTTTTCCCTTCCACTCTGTTCGTCACAGAATGCTGAAGTGTAGCATCGGAAAAACAGAGAAAAACGAAATGTCCCTAGGAATCAACGGTTAAGAATGAGAGAGAAGCGTAGTGCAGAATGCATGGACACAAGGAGAAGACAAGAACCGCTCCTTTGCGATGTGCGCAGAAGAAGCCGCTCGTCCGAGAAAAGCATCCGGCTGAAGTCGCTCTTTCTCGGCATGCGAGAGAGACGAGCCGCTGCTGAAGGCACACAGCGGCATTCGGGGAGAACCGCGATTTCTCGGCCAGCAACTGCAAACTCTCCGAAGCGGTTAACAGAGAGTGGCGCCGTCCACCCACGAGAGCGAAATAGCGAAATTGCTATGCCGAGAACGTGCGATTTCAGAATACTGCATTTCCTGAAAACAGGGGGTTTTTTCTCCGCAGGAAAGAATCCACATCTCTCGACTTTCTGTAACGACCTCTCTGAAAGCACAACGTGTGTCGCTCCTGGAACTTCTAGCTGCCTTATTAGAGGGGCTTTTCCCTTCCACTCTGTTCGTCACAGAATGCTGAAGTGTAGCATCGGAAAAACAGAGAAAAACGAAATGTCCCTAGGAATAAACGGAAAGGCATAAGAATGAGAGAGAAGCGTAGTGCAGAATGCATGGACACAAGGAGAAGACAAGAACCGCTCCTTTGCGATGTGCGCAGAAGAAGCCGCTCGTCCGAAAAAAGCGTCCGGCTGAAGTCGCTCTTTCTCGGCATGCGAGAGAGACGAGACCGCTGCTGAAGGCACAAAGCGGCATTCGGGGAGAACCGCGATTTAACGGCCAGCAACTGCAAACTCTCCGAAGCGGTTAACAGAGAGTGGCGCTGTCCACCCACGAGAGCGAAATAGCGAAATTGCTATGCCGAGAACGTGCGATTTCAGAATACTGCATTTCCTGAAAACAGGGGGTTTTTTCTCCGCAGGAAAGAATCCACATCTCTCGACTTTCTGTAACGTCCTCTCTGAAAGCACAACGTGTGTCTCTCCTGGAACTTCTAGCTGCCTTATTAGAGGGGCTTTTCCCTTCCACTCTGTTCGTCACAGAATGCTGAAGTGTAGCATCGGAAAAACAGAGAAAAACGAAATGTCCCTAGGAATCAACGGTTAAGAATGAGAGAGAAGCGTAGTGCAGAATGCATGGACACAAGGAGAAGACAAGAACCGCTCCTTTGCGATGTGCGCAGAAGAAGCCGCTCGTCCGAGAAAAGCATCCGGCTGAAGTCGCTCTTTCTCGGCATGCGAGAGAGACGAGACCGCTGTTGAAGTCTGAAAGTGGTATTCGGGGAGAAAAGCGATTTAACGGCCAGCAACTGCAAACTCTCCGAAGCGGTTAACAGAGAGTGGCGCTGTCCACCCACGAGAGCGAAATAGCGAAATTGCTATGCCGAGAACGTGCGATTTCAGAATACTGCATTTCCTGAAAACAGGGGGTTTTTTCTCCGCAGGAAAAATCCACATCTCTCGACTTTCTGTAACGTCCTCTCTGAAAGCACAAAGTGTGTCTCTCCTGGAACTTCTAGCTGCCTTATTAGAGGGGCTTTTCCCTTCCACTCTGTTCGTCACAGAATGCTGAAGTGTAGCATCGGAAAAACAGAGAAAAACGAAATGTCCCTAGGAATCAACGGTTAAGAATGAGAGAGAAGCGTAGTGCAGAATGCATGGACACAAGGAGAAGACAAGAACCGCTCCTTTGCGATGTGCGCAGAAGAAGCCGCTCGTCCGAGAAAAGCATCCGGCTGAAGTCGCTCTTTCTCGGCATGCGAGAGAGACGAGACCGCTGCTGAAGGCACAAAGCGGCATTCGGGGAGAACCGCGATTTAACGGCCAGCAACTGCAAACTCTCCGAAGCGGTTAACAGAGAGTGGCGCTGTCCACCCACGAGAGCGAAATAGCGAAATTGCTATGCCGAGAACGTGCGATTTCAGAATACTGCATTTCCTGAAAACAGGGGGTTTTTTCTCCGCAGGAAAGAATCCACATCTCTCGACTTTCTGTAACGTCCTCTCTGAAAGCACAACGTGTGTCGCTCCTGGAACTTCTAGCTGCCTTATTAGAGGGGCTTTTCCCTTCCACTCTGTTCGTCACAGAATGCTGAAGTGTAGCATCGGAAAAACAGAGAAAAACGAAATGTCCCTAGGAATCAACGGTTAAGAATGAGAGAGAAGCGTAGTGCAGAATGCATGGACACAAGGAGAAGACAAGAACCGCTCCTTTGCGATGTGCGCAGAAGAAGCCGCTCGTCCGAAAAAAGCGTCCGGCTGAAGTCGCTCTTTCTCGGCATGCGAGAAAGACGAGACCGCTGCTGAAGGCACACAGCGGCATTCGGGGAGAACCGCGATTTAACGGCCAGCAACTGCAAACTCTCCGAAGCGGTTAACAGAGAGTGGCGCTGTCCACCCACGAGAGCGAAATAGCGAAATTGCTATGCCGAGAACGTGCGATTTCAGAATACTGCATTTCCTGAAAACAGGGGGTTTTTTCTCCGCAGGAAAGAATCCACATCTCTCGACTTTCTGTAACGTCCTCTCTGAAAGCACAACGTGTGTCTCTCCTGGAACTTCTAGCTGCCTTATTAGAGGGGCTTTTCCCTTCCACTCTGTTCGTCACAGAATGCTGAAGTGTAGCATCGGAAAAACAGAGAAAAACGAAATGTCCCTAGGAATCAACGGTTAAGAATGAGAGAGAAGCGTAGTGCAGAATGCATGGACACAAGGAGAAGACAAGAACCGCTCCTTTGCGATGTGCGCAGAAGAAGCCGCTCGTCCGAGAAAAGCATCCGGCTGAAGTCGCTCTTTCTCGGCATGCGAGAGAGACGAGACCGCTGTTGAAGTCTGAAAGTGGTATTCGGGGAGAAAAGCGATTTAACGGCCAGCAACTGCAAACTCTCCGAAGCGGTTAACAGAGAGTGGCGCTGTCCACCCACGAGAGCGAAATAGCGAAATTGCTATGCCGAGAACGTGCGATTTCAGAATACTGCATTTCCTGAAAACAGGGGGTTTTTTCTCCGCAGGAAAGAATCCACATCTCTCGACTTTCTGTAACGTCCTCTCTGAAAGCACAAAGTGTGTCTCTCCTGGAACTTCTAGCTGCCTTATTAGAGGGGCTTTTCCCTTCCACTCTGTTCGTCACAGAATGCTGAAGTGTAGCATCGGAAAAACAGAGAAAAACGAAATGTCCCTAGGAATCAACGGTTAAGAATGAGAGAGAAGCGTAGTGCAGAATGCATGGACACAAGGAGAAGACAAGAACCGCTCCTTTGCGATGTGCGCAGAAGAAGCCGCTCGTCCGAAAAAAGCATCCGGCTGAAGTCGCTCTTTCTCGGCATGCGAGAGAGACGAGACCGCTGCTGAAGGCACAAAGCGGCATTCGGGGAGAACCGCGATTTAACGGCCAGCAACTGCAAACTCTCCGAAGCGGTTAACAGAGAGTGGCGCTGTCCACCCACGAGAGCGAAATAGCGAAATTGCTATGCCGAGAACGTGCGATTTCAGAATACTGCATTTCCTGAAAACAGGGGGTTTTTTCTCCGCAGGAAAGAATCCACATCTCTCGACTTTCTGTAACGTCCTCTCTGAAAGCACAACGTGTGTCGCTCCTGGAACTTCTAGCTGCCTTATTAGAGGGGCTTTTCCCTTCCACTCTGTTCGTCACAGAATGCTGAAGTGTAGCATCGGAAAAACAGAGAAAAACGAAATGTCCCTAGGAATCAACGGTTAAGAATGAGAGAGAAGCGTAGTGCAGAATGCATGGACACAAGGAGAAGACAAGAACCGCTCCTTTGCGATGTGCGCAGAAGAAGCCGCTCGTCCGAAAAAAGCGTCCGGCTGAAGTCGCTCTTTCTCGGCATGCGAGAAAGACGAGACCGCTGCTGAAGGCACAAAGCGGCATTCGGGGAGAACCGCGATTTAACGGCCAGCAACTGCAAACTCTCCGAAGCGGTTAACAGAGAGTGGCGCTGTCCACCCACGAGAGCGAAATAGCGAAATTGCTATGCCGAGAACGTGCGATTTCAGAATACTGCATTTCCTGAAAACAGGGGGTTTTTTCTCCGCAGGAAAGAATCCACATCTCTCGACTTTCTGTAACGTCCTCTCTGAAAGCACAACGTGTGTCTCTCCTGGAACTTCTAGCTGCCTTATTAGAGGGGCTTTTCCCTTCCACTCTGTTCGTCACAGAATGCTGAAGTGTAGCATCGGAAAAACAGAGAAAAACGAAATGTCCCTAGGAATCAACGGTTAAGAATGAGAGAGAAGCGTAGTGCAGAATGCATGGACACAAGGAGAAGACAAGAACCGCTCCTTTGCGATGTGCGCAGAAGAAGCCGCTCGTCCGAGAAAAGCATCCGGCTGAAGTCGCTCTTTCTCGGCATGCGAGAGAGACGAGACCGCTGTTGAAGTCTGAAAGTGGTATTCGGGGAGAAAAGCGATTTAACGGCCAGCAACTGCAAACTCTCCGAAGCGGTTAACAGAGAGTGGCGCTGTCCACCCACGAGAGCGAAATAGCGAAATTGCTATGCCGAGAACGTGCGATTTCAGAATACTGCATTTCCTGAAAACAGGGGGTTTTTTCTCCGCAGGAAAGAATCCACATCTCTCGACTTTCTGTAACGTCCTCTCTGAAAGCACAACGTGTGTCGCTCCTGGAACTTCTAGCTGCCTTATTAGAGGGGCTTTTCCCTTCCACTCTGTTCGTCACAGAATGCTGAAGTGTAGCATCGGAAAAACAGAGAAAAACGAAATGTCCCTAGGAATCAACGGTTAAGAATGAGAGAGAAGCGTAGTGCAGAATGCATGGACACAAGGAGAAGACAAGAACCGCTCCTTTGCGATGTGCGCAGAAGAAGCCGCTCGTCCGAAAAAAGCGTCCGGCTGAAGTCGCTCTTTCTCGGCATGCGAGAAAGACGAGACCGCTGCTGAAGGCACAAAGCGGCATTCGGGGAGAACCGCGATTTAACGGCCAGCAACTGCAAACTCTCCGAAGCGGTTAACAGAGAGTGGCGCTGTCCACCCACGAGAGCGAAATAGCGAAATTGCTATGCCGAGAACGTGCGATTTCAGAATACTGCATTTCCTGAAAACAGGGGGTTTTTTCTCCGCAGGAAAGAATCCACATCTCTCGACTTTCTGTAACGTCCTCTCTGAAAGCACAACGTGTGTCTCTCCTGGAACTTCTAGCTGCCTTATTAGAGGGGCTTTTCCCTTCCACTCTGTTCGTCACAGAATGCTGAAGTGTAGCATCGGAAAAACAGAGAAAAACGAAATGTCCCTAGGAATCAACGGTTAAGAATGAGAGAGAAGCGTAGTGCAGAATGCATGGACACAAGGAGAAGACAAGAACCGCTCCTTTGCGATGTGCGCAGAAGAAGCCGCTCGTCCGAGAAAAGCATCCGGCTGAAGTCGCTCTTTCTCGGCATGCGAGAGAGACGAGACCGCTGTTGAAGTCTGAAAGTGGTATTCGGGGAGAAAAGCGATTTAACGGCCAGCAACTGCAAACTCTCCGAAGCGGTTAACAGAGAGTGGCGCTGTCCACCCACGAGAGCGAAATAGCGAAATTGCTATGCCGAGAACGTGCGATTTCAGAATACTGCATTTCCTGAAAACAGGGGGTTTTTTCTCCGCAGGAAAGAATCCACATCTCTCGACTTTCTGTAACGTCCTCTCTGAAAGCACAACGTGTGTCTCTCCTGGAACTTCTAGCTGCCTTATTAGAGGGGCTTTTCCCTTCCACTCTGTTCGTCACAGAATGCTGAAGTGTAGCATCGGAAAAACAGAGAAAAACGAAATGTCCCTAGGAATCAACGGTTAAGAATGAGAGAGAAGCGTAGTGCAGAATGCATGGACACAAGGAGAAGACAAGAACCGCTCCTTTGCGATGTGCGCAGAAGAAGCCGCTCGTCCGAGAAAAGCATCCGGCTGAAGTCGCTCTTTCTCGGCATGCGAGAGAGACGAGACCGCTGTTGAAGTCTGAAAGTGGTATTCGGGGAGAAAAGCGATTTAACGGCCAGCAACTGCAAACTCTCCGAAGCGGTTAACAGAGAGTGGCGCTGTCCACCCACGAGAGCGAAATAGCGAAATTGCTATGCCGAGAACGTGCGATTTCAGAATACTGCATTTCCTGAAAACAGGGGGTTTTTTCTCCGCAGGAAAGAATCCACATCTCTCGACTTTCTGTAACGTCCTCTCTGAAAGCACAAAGTGTGTCTCTCCTGGAACTTCTAGCTGCCTTATTAGAGGGGCTTTTCCCTTCCACTCTGTTCGTCACAGAATGCTGAAGTGTAGCATCGGAAAAACAGAGAAAAACGAAATGTCCCTAGGAATCAACGGTTAAGAATGAGAGAGAAGCGTAGTGCAGAATGCATGGACACAAGGAGAAGACAAGAACCGCTCCTTTGCGATGTGCGCAGAAGAAGCCGCTCGTCCGAGAAAAGCATCCGGCTGAAGTCGCTCTTTCTCGGCATGCGAGAGAGACGAGACCGCTGTTGAAGTCTGAAAGTGGTATTCGGGGAGAAAAGCGATTTAACGGCCAGCAACTGCAAACTCTCCGAAGCGGTTAACAGAGAGTGGCGCTGTCCACCCACGAGAGCGAAATAGCGAAATTGCTATGCCGAGAACGTGCGATTTCAGAATACTGCATTTCCTGAAAACAGGGGTTTTTTTCTCCGCAGGAAAGAATCCACATCTCTCGACTTTCTGTAACGTCCTCTCTGAAAGCACAAAGTGTGTCTCTCCTGGAACTTCTAGCTGCCTTATTAGAGGGGCTTTTCCCTTCCACTCTGTTCGTCACAGAATGCTGAAGTGTAGCATCGGAAAAACAGAGAAAAACGAAATGTCCCTAGGAATCAACGGTTAAGAATGAGAGAGAAGCGTAGTGCAGAATGCATGGACACAAGGAGAAGACAAGAACCGCTCCTTTGCGATGTGCGCAGAAGAAGCCGCTCGTCCGAGAAAAGCATCCGGCTGAAGTCGCTCTTTCTCGGCATGCGAGAGAGACGAGACCGCTGCTGAAGGCACACAGCGGCATTCGGGGAGAACCGCGATTTCTCGGCCAGCAACTGCAAACTCTCCGAAGCGGTTAACAGAGAGTGGCGCCGTCCACCCACGAGAGCGAAATAGCGAAATTGCTATGCCGAGAACGTGCGATTTCAGAATACTGCATTTCCTGAAAACAGGGGGTTTTTTCTCCGCAGGAAAGAATCCACATCTCTCGACTTTCTGTAACGACCTCTCTGAAAGCACAAAGTGTGTCGCTCCTGGAACTTCTAGCTGCCTTATTAGAGGGGCTTTTCCCTTCCACTCTGTTCGTCACAGAATGCTGAAGTGTAGCATCGGAAAAACAGAGAAAAACGAAATGTCCCTAGGAATCAACGGTTAAGAATGAGAGAGAAGCGTAGTGCAGAATGCATGGACACAAGGAGAAGACAAGAACCGCTCCTTTGCGATGTGCGCAGAAGAAGCCGCTCGTCCGAAAAAAGCATCCGGCTGAAGTCGCTCTTTCTCGGCATGCGAGAGAGACGAGACCGCTGCTGAAGGCACAAAGCGGCATTCGGGGAGAACCGCGATTTAACGGCCAGCAACTGCAAACTCTCCGAAGCGGTTAACAGAGAGTGGCGCTGTCCACCCACGAGAGCGAAATAGCGAAATTGCTATGCCGAGAACGTGCGATTTCAGAATACTGCATTTCCTGAAAACAGGGGGTTTTTTCTCCGCAGGAAAGAATCCACATCTCTCGACTTTCTGTAACGTCCTCTCTGAAAGCACAAAGTGTGTCTCTCCTGGAACTTCTAGCTGCCTTATTAGAGGGGCTTTTCCCTTCCACTCTGTTCGTCACAGAATGCTGAAGTGTAGCATCGGAAAAACAGAGAAAAACGAAATGTCCCTAGGAATCAACGGTTAAGAATGAGAGAGAAGCGTAGTGCAGAATGCATGGACACAAGGAGAAGACAAGAACCGCTCCTTTGCGATGTGCGCAGAAGAAGCCGCTCGTCCGAGAAAAGCATCCGGCTGAAGTCGCTCTTTCTCGGCATGCGAGAGAGACGAGACCGCTGTTGAAGTCTGAAAGTGGTATTCGGGGAGAAAAGCGATTTAACGGCCAGCAACTGCAAACTCTCCGAAGCGGTTAACAGAGAGTGGCGCTGTCCACCCACGAGAGCGAAATAGCGAAATTGCTATGCCGAGAACGTGCGATTTCAGAATACTGCATTTCCTGAAAACAGGGGGTTTTTTCTCCGCAGGAAAGAATCCACATCTCTCGACTTTCTGTAACGTCCTCTCTGAAAGCACAAAGTGTGTCTCTCCTGGAACTTCTAGCTGCCTTATTAGAGGGGCTTTTCCCTTCCACTCTGTTCGTCACAGAATGCTGAAGTGTAGCATCGGAAAAACAGAGAAAAACGAAATGTCCCTAGGAATCAACGGTTAAGAATGAGAGAGAAGCGTAGTGCAGAATGCATGGACACAAGGAGAAGACAAGAACCGCTCCTTTGCGATGTGCGCAGAAGAAGCCGCTCGTCCGAAAAAAGCGTCCGGCTGAAGTCGCTCTTTCTCGGCATGCGAGAGAGACGAGACCGCTGCTGAAGGCACACAGCGGCATTCGGGGAGAACCGCGATTTCTCGGCCAGCAACTGCAAACTCTCCGAAGCGGTTAACAGAGAGTGGCGCCGTCCACCCACGAGAGCGAAATAGCGAAATTGCTATGCCGAGAACGTGCGATTTCAGAATACTGCATTTCCTGAAAACAGGGGGTTTTTTCTCCGCAGGAAAGAATCCACATCTCTCGACTTTCTGTAACGACCTCTCTGAAAGCACAACGTGTGTCGCTCCTGGAACTTCTAGCTGCCTTATTAGAGGGGCTTTTCCCTTCCACTCTGTTCGTCACAGAATGCTGAAGTGTAGCATCGGAAAAACAGAGAAAAACGAAATGTCCCTAGGAATCAACGGTTAAGAATGAGAGAGAAGCGTAGTGCAGAATGCATGGACACAAGGAGAAGACAAGAACCGCTCCTTTGCGATGTGCGCAGAAGAAGCCGCTCGTCCGAAAAATGCATCCGGCTGAAGTCGCTCTTTCTCGGCATGCGAGAGAGACGAGACCGCTGCTGAAGGCACAAAGCGGCATTCGGGGAGAACCGCGATTTAACGGCCAGCAACTGCAAACTCTCCGAAGCGGTTAACAGAGAGTGGCGCTGTCCACCCACGAGAGCGAAATAGCGAAATTGCTATGCCGAGAACGTGCGATTTCAGAATACTGCATTTCCTGAAAACAGGGGGTTTTTTCTCCGCAGGAAAGAATCCACATCTCTCGACTTTCTGTAACGTCCTCTCTGAAAGCACAACGTGTGTCGCTCCTGGAACTTCTAGCTGCCTTATTAGAGGGGCTTTTCCCTTCCACTCTGTTCGTCACAGAATGCTGAAGTGTAGCATCGGAAAAACAGAGAAAAACGAAATGTCCCTAGGAATCAACGGTTAAGAATGAGAGAGAAGCGTAGTGCAGAATGCATGGACACAAGGAGAAGACAAGAACCGCTCCTTTGCGATGTGCGCAGAAGAAGCCGCTCGTCCGAAAAAAGCGTCCGGCTGAAGTCGCTCTTTCTCGGCATGCGAGAAAGACGAGACCGCTGCTGAAGGCACAAAGCGGCATTCGGGGAGAACCGCGATTTAACGGCCAGCAACTGCAAACTCTCCGAAGCGGTTAACAGAGAGTGGCGCTGTCCACCCACGAGAGCGAAATAGCGAAATTGCTATGCCGAGAACGTGCGATTTCAGAATACTGCATTTCCTGAAAACAGGGGGTTTTTTCTCCGCAGGAAAGAATCCACATCTCTCGACTTTCTGTAACGTCCTCTCTGAAAGCACAACGTGTGTCTCTCCTGGAACTTCTAGCTGCCTTATTAGAGGGGCTTTTCCCTTCCACTCTGTTCGTCACAGAATGCTGAAGTGTAGCATCGGAAAAACAGAGAAAAACGAAATGTCCCTAGGAATCAACGGTTAAGAATGAGAGAGAAGCGTAGTGCAGAATGCATGGACACAAGGAGAAGACAAGAACCGCTCCTTTGCGATGTGCGCAGAAGAAGCCGCTCGTCCGAGAAAAGCATCCGGCTGAAGTCGCTCTTTCTCGGCATGCGAGAGAGACGAGACCGCTGTTGAAGTCTGAAAGTGGTATTCGGGGAGAAAAGCGATTTAACGGCCAGCAACTGCAAACTCTCCGAAGCGGTTAACAGAGAGTGGCGCTGTCCACCCACGAGAGCGAAATAGCGAAATTGCTATGCCGAGAACGTGCGATTTCAGAATACTGCATTTCCTGAAAACAGGGGGTTTTTTCTCCGCAGGAAAGAATCCACATCTCTCGACTTTCTGTAACGTCCTCTCTGAAAGCACAAAGTGTGTCTCTCCTGGAACTTCTAGCTGCCTTATTAGAGGGGCTTTTCCCTTCCACTCTGTTCGTCACAGAATGCTGAAGTGTAGCATCGGAAAAACAGAGAAAAACGAAATGTCCCTAGGAATCAACGGTTAAGAATGAGAGAGAAGCGTAGTGCAGAATGCATGGACACAAGGAGAAGACAAGAACCGCTCCTTTGCGATGTGCGCAGAAGAAGCCGCTCGTCCGAGAAAAGCATCCGGCTGAAGTCGCTCTTTCTCGGCATGCGAGAGAGACGAGACCGCTGTTGAAGTCTGAAAGTGGTATTCGGGGAGAAAAGCGATTTAACGGCCAGCAACTGCAAACTCTCCGAAGCGGTTAACAGAGAGTGGCGCTGTCCACCCACGAGAGCGAAATAGCGAAATTGCTATGCCGAGAACGTGCGATTTCAGAATACTGCATTTCCTGAAAACAGGGGGTTTTTTCTCCGCAGGAAAGAATCCACATCTCTCGACTTTCTGTAACGTCCTCTCTGAAAGCACAAAGTGTGTCTCTCCTGGAACTTCTAGCTGCCTTATTAGAGGGGCTTTTTCCTTCCACTCTGTTCGTCACAGAATGCTGAAGTGTAGCATCGGAAAAACAGAGAAAAACGAAATGTCCCTAGGAATCAACGGTTAAGAATGAGAGAGAAGCGTAGTGCAGAATGCATGGACACAAGGAGAAGACAAGAACCGCTCCTTTGCGATGTGCGCAGAAGAAGCCGCTCGTCCGAAAAAAGCGTCCGGCTGAAGTCGCTCTTTCTCGGCATGCGAGAGAGACGAGACCGCTGCTGAAGGCACACAGCGGCATTCGGGGAGAACCGCGATTTCTCGGCCAGCAACTGCAAACTCTCCGAAGCGGTTAACAGAGAGTGGCGCCGTCCACCCACGAGAGCGAAATAGCGAAATTGCTATGCCGAGAACGTGCGATTTCAGAATACTGCATTTCCTGAAAACAGGGGGTTTTTTCTCCGCAGGAAAGAATCCACATCTCTCGACTTTCTGTAACGACCTCTCTGAAAGCACAAAGTGTGTCGCTCCTGGAACTTCTAGCTGCCTTATTAGAGGGGCTTTTCCCTTCCACTCTGTTCGTCACAGAATGCTGAAGTGTAGCATCGGAAAAACAGAGAAAAACGAAATGTCCCTAGGAATCAACGGTTAAGAATGAGAGAGAAGCGTAGTGCAGAATGCATGGACACAAGGAGAAGACAAGAACCGCTCCTTTGCGATGTGCGCAGAAGAAGCCGCTCGTCCGAGAAAAGCATCCGGCTGAAGTCGCTCTTTCTCGGCATGCGAGAGAGACGAGACCGCTGCTGAAGGCACACAGCGGCATTCGGGGAGAACCGCGATTTCTCGGCCAGCAACTGCAAACTCTCCGAAGCGGTTAACAGAGAGTGGCGCCGTCCACCCACGAGAGCGAAATAGCGAAATTGCTATGCCGAGAACGTGCGATTTCAGAATACTGCATTTCCTGAAAACAGGGGGTTTTTTCTCCGCAGGAAAGAATCCACATCTCTCGACTTTCTGTAACGTCCTCTCTGAAAGCACAAAGTGTGTCTCTCCTGGAACTTCTAGCTGCCTTATTAGAGGGGCTTTTCCCTTCCACTCTGTTCGTCACAGAATGCTGAAGTGTAGCATCGGAAAAACAGAGAAAAAAGAAATGTCCCTAGGAATCAACGGTTAAGAATGAGAGAGAAGCGTAGTGCAGAATGCATGGACACAAGGAGAAGACAAGAACCGCTCCTTTGCGATGTGCGCAGAAGAAGCCGCTCGTCCGAGAAAAGCATCCGGCTGAAGTCGCTCTTTCTCGGCATGCGAGAGAGACGAGACCGCTGTTGAAGTCTGAAAGTGGTATTCGGGGAGAAAAGCGATTTAACGGCCAGCAACTGCAAACTCTCCGAAGCGGTTAACAGAGAGTGGCGCTGTCCACCCACGAGAGCGAAATAGCGAAATTGCTATGCCGAGAACGTGCGATTTCAGAATACTGCATTTCCTGAAAACAGGGGGTTTTTTCTCCGCAGGAAAGAATCCACATCTCTCGACTTTCTGTAACGTCCTCTCTGAAAGCACAAAGTGTGTCTCTCCTGGAACTTCTAGCTGCCTTATTAGAGGGGCTTTTCCCTTCTACTATGTTCGTCACAGAATGCTGAAGTGTAGCATCGGAAAAACAGAGAAAAACGAAATGTCCCTAGGAATCAAGGGTTAAGAATGAGAGAGAAGCGTAGTGCAGAATGCATGGACACAAGGAGAAGTCAGAACCACTCCTTTGGGATGTGCGCAGAAGAAGCCGCTCGTCCGAGAAAAGCATCCGGCTGAAGTCGCCCTTTCTCGGCATCCGACAAGACCGCTGTTGAAGTCTGAAAGTGGTATTCGGGGAGAAAAGCGATTTAACGGGCAGCAACTGCAAACTCTCCGTAGAGATAATGTCATTGGATTGGAGAAATGTGGTATTTCGGGGAGATAATGTCCTAATTTGTGGAGAAGATGCCGTTCTGTGAGGGGGAAGCATACATTTCTGAGAGAAAATCTCCTATTTAGGGTGAAAGTGTCATCTTGCTAACGAACTTCATGGAGAAATTATGAGGTATTTTTATGAAACCTGGTATTACCTTGAAAGAGTATGTCTGTGATCAAATGCCATATTTCTGGGAGAAGAGGTCTGATGTGGGGGGGGGAAGGTGATGTATCTGTGAGAAAGCTGGTGTTTCTGGGAGAAAATGCCAGGTATTGGTGAGGAAACAGATGCTAGAGAGGGAAAAGGCCATCCCTTTGGGAGAGAAGTGGTATTTCTGGGAGAAAATGCCCCAAATCGGGGAGTAAGTGTCATCCTGAGGCGTGTCATGGAGTAGATTTGGGAGGAAATGGAGGTGTTTCACAGAGTAGCGGCACTTCTGGGAGAAAATGTCCTCAGTGGGAAAGACAATGTCCTCTTGAGGGAAGAAAACAGGTCTTTCTTACAGCAAATGTCATCCAATTGGGAGAAAATCTCCTCTCTTGGGGAGAAAAGTGGTCTTTCTGAGAGAAGGTGTCCTCTTCTTGGCTGCAAGTGTCCCATTTGGCATTGTCATGGAGGCTTTTTGGGGAGAAAGCGTGTGGCAGTTGTAAGAGAAGGGGTATTTCTGGGAGCAAATCTCCTCTTTTTGGAAGAGAAGGTGAAATTTCCAAGGGAAAAGTGGCATTTCTGGGAGGAAATGACATAGCTGGGGGAGAAAAGTGGGAACCGGTGGGAAAGAAGATCTTGTACTGGAGAGCAACGGTGGTCTTTTTGGTGTGCCAAGTGGTCTCTTGGGGAGACAACGTGGTAAATAGGGGAGACAATGTCCTCTGGAGGAGTGTCAAGTAGTATTTGGGAGAGCAAACGTCAGGTATTTCTCGGAAACCGGCTGTTTCTGGGAGATAGTAGCAGACTTGGTTGGAAAATGACAGGTGTTTGTGAGAAAGCTGGTATTTTGGGGAAAAAAGGCCGTTTTTTAAAGAATAAGCTGGCATTTCTGGGAGAATATGTCCCATCTTTGGGAGAAAACGGGTGTATGTGGGAGAAAATGTCGTGTATTTGGGAGAAAGCTGGTGTATGTGGGAGAAAAGGCCATTGTGATGGGAGTCAGTGTGATCTTGAGGAGTGGAAAGCAGTATTCTTGAGATGAAACGTGAGGTATTTCTAAGAGTCCTGGTATTTCTGGGAGAAAATGTCTTGTTTTGGAGAGCCAAAGTCCCATTTTGGGGGCAGAAGCTGGTATTTCTGTGACACTGCCATCTTGATGGGGGTAAGTGTGATCTTGAGGAGTGTAAAGCAGCATTTTGGTTAGAAAGTGGGAGCTCTTCCTAAGAGCAGTGCTATTTCTGGGAGAAAAGGAGCTCTACTGGGCATAAAAATGGTGTATCTGTGATAAAATGCCACATTTCTGAAAGAAACTGTCCTCTTGCGGAGTGTAATGCTGTATGTTCCGGAGGAAATGGGAAATATTCAGCAGAGTCCTGGTATTTCTGGGAGAAGAGGTCTGATGTGGGGGGGGGAAGGTGATGTATCTGTGAGAAAGCTGGTGTTTCTGGGAGAAAATGCCAGGTATTGGTGAGGAAACAGATGCTAGAGAGGGAAAAGGCCATCCCTTTGGGAGAGAAGTGGTATTTCTGGGAGAAAATGCCCCAAATCGGGGAGTAAGTGTCATCCTGAGGCGTGTCATGGAGTAGATTTGGGAGGAAATGGAGGTGTTTCACAGAGTAGCGGCACTTCTGGGAGAAAATGTCCTCAGTGGGAAAGACAATGTCCTCTTGAGGGAAGAAAACGGGTCTTTCTTACAGCAAATGTCATCCAATTGGGAGAAAATCTCCTCTCTTGGGGAGAAAAGTGGTCTTTCTGAGAGAAGGTGTCCTCTTCTTGGCTGCAAGTGTCCCATTTGGCATTGTCATGGAGGCTTTTTGGGGAGAAAGCGTGTGGCAGTTGTAAGAGAAGGGGTATTTCTGGGAGCAAATCTCCTCTTTTTGGAAGAGAAGGTGAAATTTCCAAGGGAAAAGTGGCATTTCTGGGAGGAAATGACATAGCTGGGGGAGAAAAGTGGGAACCGGTGGGAAAGAAGATCTTGTACTGGAGAGCAACGGTGGTCTTTTTGGTGTGCCAAGTGGTCTCTTGGGGAGACAACGTGGTAAATAGGGGAGACAATGTCCTCTGGAGGAGTGTCAAGTAGTATTTGGGAGAGCAAACGTCAGGTATTTCTCGGAAACCGGCTGTTTCTGGGAGATAGTAGCAGACTTGGTTGGAAAATGACAGGTGTTTGTGAGAAAGCTGGTATTTTGGGGAAAAAAGGCCGTTTTTTAAAGAATAAGCTGGCATTTCTGGGAGAATATGTCCCATCTTTGGGAGAAAACGGGTGTATGTGGGAGAAAATGTCGTGTATTTGGGAGAAAGCTGGTGTATGTGGGAGAAAAGGCCATTGTGATGGGAGTCAGTGTGATCTTGAGGAGTGGAAAGCAGTATTCTTGAGATGAAACGTGAGGTATTTCTAAGAGTCCTGGTATTTCTGGGAGAAAATGTCTTGTTTTGGAGAGCCAAAGTCCCATTTTGGGGGCAGAAGCTGGTATTTCTGTGACACTGCCATCTTGATGGGGGTAAGTGTGATCTTGAGGAGTGTAAAGCAGCATTTTGGTTAGAAAGTGGGAGCTCTTCCTAAGAGCAGTGCTATTTCTGGGAGAAAAGGAGCTCTACTGGGCATAAAAATGGTGTATCTGTGATAAAATGCCACGTTTCTGAAAGAAACTGTCCTCTTGCGGAGTGTAATGCTGTATGTTCCGGAGGAAATGGGAAATATTCAGCAGAGTCCTGGTATTTCTGGGAGAAGAGGTCTGATGTGGGGGGGGGAAGGTGATGTATCTGTGAGAAAGCTGGTGTTTCTGGGAGAAAATGCCAGGTATTGGTGAGGAAACAGATGCTAGAGAGGGAAAAGGCCATCCCTTTGGGAGAGAAGTGGTATTTCTGGGAGAAAATGCCCCAAATCGGGGAGTAAGTGTCATCCTGAGGCGTGTCATGGAGTAGATTTGGGAGGAAATGGAGGTGTTTCACGGAGTAGCGGCACTTCTGGGAGAAAATGTCCTCAGTGGGAAAGACAATGTCCTCTTGAGGGAAGAAAACGGGTCTTTCTTACAGCAAATGTCATCCAATTGGGAGAAAATCTCCTCTCTTGGGGAGAAAAGTGGTCTTTCTGAGAGAAGGTGTCCTCTTCTTGGCTGCAAGTGTCCCATTTGGCATTGTCATGGAGGCTTTTTGGGGAGAAAGCGTGTGGCAGTTGTAAGAGAAGGGGTATTTCTGGGAGCAAATCTCCTCTTTTTGGAAGAGAAGGTGAAATTTCCAAGGGAAAAGTGGCATTTCTGGGAGGAAATGACATAGCTGGGGGAGAAAAGTGGGAACCGGTGGGAAAGAAGATCTTGTACTGGAGAGCAACGGTGGTCTTTTTGGTGTGCCAAGTGGTCTCTTGGGGAGACAACGTGGTAAATAGGGGAGACAATGTCCTCTGGAGGAGTGTCAAGTAGTATTTGGGAGAGCAAACGTCAGGTATTTCTCGGAAACCGGCTGTTTCTGGGAGATAGTAGCAGACTTGGTTGGAAAATGACAGGTGTTTGTGAGAAAGCTGGTATTTTGGGGAAAAAAGGCCGTTTTTTAAAGAATAAGCTGGCATTTCTGGGAGAATATGTCCCATCTTTGGGAGAAAACGGGTGTATGTGGGAGAAAATGTCGTGTATTTGGGAGAAAGCTGGTGTATGTGGGAGAAAAGGCCATTGTGATGGGAGTCAGTGTGATCTTGAGGAGTGGAAAGCAGTATTCTTGAGATGAAACGTGAGGTATTTCTAAGAGTCCTGGTATTTCTGGGAGAAAATGTCTTGTTTTGGAGAGCCAAAGTCCCATTTTGGGGGCAGAAGCTGGTATTTCTGTGACACTGCCATCTTGATGGGGGTAAGTGTGATCTTGAGGAGTGTAAAGCAGCATTTTGGTTAGAAAATGGGAGCTCTTCCTAAGAGCAGTGCTATTTCTGGGAGAAAAGGAGCTCTACTGGGCATAAAAATGGTGTATCTGTGATAAAATGCCACGTTTCTGAAAGAAACTGTCCTCTTGCGGAGTGTAATGCTGTATGTTCCGGAGGAAATGGGAAATATTCAGCAGAGTCCTGGTATTTCTGGGAGAAGAGGTCTGATGTGGGGGGGGGAAGGTGATGTATCTGTGAGAAAGCTGGTGTTTCTGGGAGAAAATGCCAGGTATTGGTGAGGAAACAGATGCTAGAGAGGGAAAAGGCCATCCCTTTGGGAGAGAAGTGGTATTTCTGGGAGAAAATGCCCCAAATCGGGGAGTAAGTGTCATCCTGAGGCGTGTCATGGAGTAGATTTGGGAGGAAATGGAGGTGTTTCACAGAGTAGCGGCACTTCTGGGAGAAAATGTCCTCAGTGGGAAAGACAATGTCCTCTTGAGGGAAGAAAACGGGTCTTTCTTACAGCAAATGTCATCCAATTGGGAGAAAATCTCCTCTCTTGGGGAGAAAAGTGGTCTTTCTGAGAGAAGGTGTCCTCTTCTTGGCTGCAAGTGTCCCATTTGGCATTGTCATGGAGGCTTTTTGGGGAGAAAGCGTGTGGCAGTTGTAAGAGAAGGGGTATTTCTGGGAGCAAATCTCCTCTTTTTGGAAGAGAAGGTGAAATTTCCAAGGGAAAAGTGGCATTTCTGGGAGGAAATGACATAGCTGGGGGAGAAAAGTGGGAACCGGTGGGAAAGAAGATCTTGTACTGGAGAGCAACGGTGGTCTTTTTGGTGTGCCAAGTGGTCTCTTGGGGAGACAACGTGGTAAATAGGGGAGACAATGTCCTCTGGAGGAGTGTCAAGTAGTATTTGGGAGAGCAAACGTCAGGTATTTCTCGGAAACCGGCTGTTTCTGGGAGATAGTAGCAGACTTGGTTGGAAAATGACAGGTGTTTGTGAGAAAGCTGGTATTTTGGGGAAAAAAGGCCGTTTTTTAAAGAATAAGCTGGCATTTCTGGGAGAATATGTCCCATCTTTGGGAGAAAACGGGTGTATGTGGGAGAAAATGTCGTGTATTTGGGAGAAAGCTGGTGTATGTGGGAGAAAAGGCCATTGTGATGGGAGTCAGTGTGATCTTGAGGAGTGGAAAGCAGTATTCTTGAGATGAAACGTGAGGTATTTCTAAGAGTCCTGGTATTTCTGGGAGAAAATGTCTTGTTTTGGAGAGCCAAAGTCCCATTTTGGGGGCAGAAGCTGGTATTTCTGTGACACTGCCATCTTGATGGGGGTAAGTGTGATCTTGAGGAGTGTAAAGCAGCATTTTGGTTAGAAAGTGGGAGCTCTTCCTAAGAGCAGTGCTATTTCTGGGAGAAAAGGAGCTCTACTGGGCATAAAAATGGTGTATCTGTGATAAAATGCCACGTTTCTGAAAGAAACTGTCCTCTTGCGGAGTGTAATGCTGTATGTTCCGGAGGAAATGGGAAATATTCAGCAGAGTCCTGGTATTTCTGGGAGAAGAGGTCTGATGTGGGGGGGGGAAGGTGATGTATCTGTGAGAAAGCTGGTGTTTCTGGGAGAAAATGCCAGGTATTGGTGAGGAAACAGATGCTAGAGAGGGAAAAGGCCATCCCTTTGGGAGAGAAGTGGTATTTCTGGGAGAAAATGCCCCAAATCGGGGAGTAAGTGTCATCCTGAGGCGTGTCATGGAGTAGATTTGGGAGGAAATGGAGGTGTTTCACAGAGTAGCGGCACTTCTGGGAGAAAATGTCCTCAGTGGGAAAGACAATGTCCTCTTGAGGGAAGAAAACGGGTCTTTCTTACAGCAAATGTCATCCAATTGGGAGAAAATCTCCTCTCTTGGGGAGAAAAGTGGTCTTTCTGAGAGAAGGTGTCCTCTTCTTGGCTGCAAGTGTCCCATTTGGCATTGTCATGGAGGCTTTTTGGGGAGAAAGCGTGTGGCAGTTGTAAGAGAAGGGGTATTTCTGGGAGCAAATCTCCTCTTTTTGGAAGAGAAGGTGAAATTTCCAAGGGAAAAGTGGCATTTCTGGGAGGAAATGACATAGCTGGGGGAGAAAAGTGGGAACCGGTGGGAAAGAAGATCTTGTACTGGAGAGCAACGGTGGTCTTTTTGGTGTGCCAAGTGGTCTCTTGGGGAGACAACGTGGTAAATAGGGGAGACAATGTCCTCTGGAGGAGTGTCAAGTAGTATTTGGGAGAGCAAACGTCAGGTATTTCTCGGAAACCGGCTGTTTCTGGGAGATAGTAGCAGACTTGGTTGGAAAATGACAGGTGTTTGTGAGAAAGCTGGTATTTTGGGGAAAAAAGGCCGTTTTTTAAAGAATAAGCTGGCATTTCTGGGAGAATATGTCCCATCTTTGGGAGAAAACGGGTGTATGTGGGAGAAAATGTCGTGTATTTGGGAGAAAGCTGGTGTATGTGGGAGAAAAGGCCATTGTGATGGGAGTCAGTGTGATCTTGAGGAGTGGAAAGCAGTATTCTTGAGATGAAACGTGAGGTATTTCTAAGAGTCCTGGTATTTCTGGGAGAAAATGTCTTGTTTTGGAGAGCCAAAGTCCCATTTTGGGGGCAGAAGCTGGTATTTCTGTGACACTGCCATCTTGATGGGGGTAAGTGTGATCTTGAGGAGTGTAAAGCAGCATTTTGGTTAGAAAGTGGGAGCTCTTCCTAAGAGCAGTGCTATTTCTGGGAGAAAAGGAGCTCTACTGGGCATAAAAATGGTGTATCTGTGATAAAATGCCACATTTCTGAAAGAAACTGTCCTCTTGCGGAGTGTAATGCTGTATGTTCCGGAGGAAATGGGAAATATTCAGCAGAGTCCTGGTATTTCTGGGAGAAGAGGTCTGATGTGGGGGGGGGAAGGTGATGTATCTGTGAGAAAGCTGGTGTTTCTGGGAGAAAATGCCAGGTATTGGTGAGGAAACAGATGCTAGAGAGGGAAAAGGCCATCCCTTTGGGAGAGAAGTGGTATTTCTGGGAGAAAATGCCCCAAATCGGGGAGTAAGTGTCATCCTGAGGCGTGTCATGGAGTAGATTTGGGAGGAAATGGAGGTGTTTCACAGAGTAGCGGCACTTCTGGGAGAAAATGTCCTCAGTGGGAAAGACAATGTCCTCTTGAGGGAAGAAAACGGGTCTTTCTTACAGCAAATGTCATCCAATTGGGAGAAAATCTCCTCTCTTGGGGAGAAAAGTGGTCTTTCTGAGAGAAGGTGTCCTCTTCTTGGCTGCAAGTGTCCCATTTGGCATTGTCATGGAGGCTTTTTGGGGAGAAAGCGTGTGGCAGTTGTAAGAGAAGGGGTATTTCTGGGAGCAAATCTCCTCTTTTTGGAAGAGAAGGTGAAATTTCCAAGGGAAAAGTGGCATTTCTGGGAGGAAATGACATAGCTGGGGGAGAAAAGTGGGAACCGGTGGGAAAGAAGATCTTGTACTGGAGAGCAACGGTGGTCTTTTTGGTGTGCCAAGTGGTCTCTTGGGGAGACAACGTGGTAAATAGGGGAGACAATGTCCTCTGGAGGAGTGTCAAGTAGTATTTGGGAGAGCAAACGTCAGGTATTTCTCGGAAACCGGCTGTTTCTGGGAGATAGTAGCAGACTTGGTTGGAAAATGACAGGTGTTTGTGAGAAAGCTGGTATTTTGGGGAAAAAAGGCCGTTTTTTAAAGAATAAGCTGGCATTTCTGGGAGAATATGTCCCATCTTTGGGAGAAAACGGGTGTATGTGGGAGAAAATGTCGTGTATTTGGGAGAAAGCTGGTGTATGTGGGAGAAAAGGCCATTGTGATGGGAGTCAGTGTGATCTTGAGGAGTGGAAAGCAGTATTCTTGAGATGAAACGTGAGGTATTTCTAAGAGTCCTGGTATTTCTGGGAGAAAATGTCTTGTTTTGGAGAGCCAAAGTCCCATTTTGGGGGCAGAAGCTGGTATTTCTGTGACACTGCCATCTTGATGGGGGTAAGTGTGATCTTGAGGAGTGTAAAGCAGCATTTTGGTTAGAAAATGGGAGCTCTTCCTAAGAGCAGTGCTATTTCTGGGAGAAAAGGAGCTCTACTGGGCATAAAAATGGTGTATCTGTGATAAAATGCCACATTTCTGAAAGAAACTGTCCTCTTGCGGAGTGTAATGCTGTATGTTCCGGAGGAAATGGGAAATATTCAGCAGAGTCCTGAGGCATTTTATCACAGATACACCATTTTTATGCCCAGTAGAGCTCCTTTTCTCCAGAAATAGCACTGCTCTTAGGAAGAGCTCCCATTTTCTAACCAAAATGCTGCTTTACACTCCTCAAGATCACACTTACCCCCATCAAGATGGCAGTGTCACAGAAATACCAGCTTCTGCCCCCAAAATGGGACTTTGGCTCTCCAAAACAAGACATTTTCTCCCAGAAATACCAGGACTCTTAGAAATACCTCACGTTTCATCTCAAGAATACTGCTTTCCACTCCTCAAGATCACACTGACTCCCATCACAATGGCCTTTTCTCCCACATACACCAGCTTTCTCCCAAATACACGACATTTTCTCCCACATACACCCGTTTTCTCCCAAAGATGGGACATATTCTCCCAGAAATGCCAGCTTATTCTTTAAAAAACGGCCTTTTTTTCCCAAAATACCAGCTTTCTCACAAACACCTGTCATTTTCCAACCAAGTCTGCTACTATCTCCCAGAAACAGCCGGTTTCCGAGAAATACCTGACGTTTGCTCACCCAAATACTACTTGACACTCCTCCAGAGGACATTGTCTCCCCTATTTACCACGTTGTCTCCCCAAGAGACCACTTGGCACACCAAAAAGACCACCGTTGCTCTCCAGTACAAGATCTTCTTTCCCACCGGTTCCCACTTTTCTCCCCCAGCTATGTCATTTCCTCCCAGAAATGCCACTTTTCCCTTGGAAATTTCACCTTCTCTTCCAAAAAGAGGAGATTTGCTCCCAGAAATACCCCTTCTCTTACAACTGCCACACGCTTTCTCCCCAAAAAGCCTCCATGACAATGCCAAATGGGACACTTGCAGCCAAGAAGAGGACACCTTCTCTCAGAAAGACCACTTTTCTCCCCAAGAGAGGAGATTTTCTCCCAATTGGATGACATTTGCTGTAAGAAAGACCTGTTTTCTTCCCTCAAGAGGACATTGTCTTTCCCACTGAGGACATTTTCTCCCAGAAGTGCTGCTACTCTGTGAAACACCTCCATTTCCTCCCAAATCTACTCCATGACACGCCTCAGGATGACACTTACTCCCCGATTTGGGGCATTTTCTCCCAGAATTACCACTTCTCTCCCAAAGGGATGGCCTTTTCCCTCTCTAGCATCTGTTTCCTCACCAATACCTGGCATTTTCTCCCAGAAACACCAGCTTTCTCACAGATACATCACCTTCCCCCCCCCACATCAGACCTCTTCTCCCAGAAATACCAGGACTCTGCTGAATATTTCCCATTTCCTCCGGAACATACAGCATTACACTCCGCAAGAGGACAGTTTCTTTCAGAAATGTGGCATTTTATCACAGATACACCATTTTTATGCCCAGTAGAGCTCCTTTTCTCCCAGAAATAGCACTGCTCTTAGGAAGAGCTCCCATTTTCTAACCAAAATGCTGCTTTACACTCCTCAAGATCACACTTACCCCCATCAAGATGGCAGTGTCACAGAAATACCAGCTTCTGCCCCCAAAATGGGACTTTGGCTCTCCAAAACAAGACATTTTCTCCCAGAAATACCAGGACTCTTAGAAATACCTCACGTTTCATCTCAAGAATACTGCTTTCCACTCCTCAAGATCACACTGACTCCCATCACAATGGCCTTTTCTCCCACATACACCAGCTTTCTCCCAAATACACGACATTTTCTCCCACATACACCCGTTTTCTCCCAAAGATGGGACATATTCTCCCAGAAATGCCAGCTTATTCTTTAAAAAACGGCCTTTTTTTCCCCAAAATACCAGCTTTCTCACAAACACCTGTCATTTTCCAACCAAGTCTGCTACTATCTCCCAGAAACAGCCGGTTTCCGAGAAATACCTGACGTTTGCTCTCCCAAATACTACTTGACACTCCTCCAGAGGACATTGTCTCCCCTATTTACCACGTTGTCTCCCCAAGAGACCACTTGGCACACCAAAAAGACCACCGTTGCTCTCCAGTACAAGATCTTCTTTCCCACCGGTTCCCACTTTTCTCCCCCAGCTATGTCATTTCCTCCCAGAAATGCCACTTTTCCCTTGGAAATTTCACCTTCTCTTCCAAAAAGAGGAGATTTGCTCCCAGAAATACCCCTTCTCTTACAACTGCCACACGCTTTCTCCCCAAAAAGCCTCCATGACAATGCCAAATGGGACACTTGCAGCCAAGAAGAGGACACCTTCTCTCAGAAAGACCACTTTTCTCCCCAAGAGAGGAGATTTTCTCCCAATTGGATGACATTTGCTGTAAGAAAGACCTGTTTTCTTCCCTCAAGAGGACATTGTCTTTCCCACTGAGGACATTTTCTCCCAGAAGTGCCGCTACTCTGTGAAACACCTCCATTTCCTCCCAAATCTACTCCATGACACGCCTCAGGATGACACTTACTCCCCGATTTGGGGCATTTTCTCCCAGAAATACCACTTCTCTCCCAAAGGGATGGCCTTTTCCCTCTCTAGCATCTGTTTCCTCACCAATACCTGGCATTTTCTCCCAGAAACACCAGCTCTCTCACAGATACATCACCTTCCCCCCCCCACATCAGACCTCTTCTCCCAGAAATACCAGGACTCTGCTGAATATTTCCCATTTCCTCCGGAACATACAGCATTACACTCCGCAAGAGGACAGTTTCTTTCAGAAATGTGGCATTTTATCACAGATACACCATTTTTATGCCCAGTAGAGCTCCTTTTCTCCCAGAAATAGCACTGCTCTTAGGAAGAGCTCCCATTTTCTAACCAAAATGCTGCTTTACACTCCTCAAGATCACACTTACCCCCATCAAGATGGCAGTGTCACAGAAATACCAGCTTCTGCCCCCAAAATGGGACTTTGGCTCTCCAAAACAAGACATTTTCTCCCAGAAATACCAGGACTCTTAGAAATACCTCACGTTTCATCTCAAGAATACTGCTTTCCATTCCTCAAGATCACACTGACTCCCATCACAATGGCCTTTTCTCCCACATACACCAGCTTTCTCCCAAATACACGACATTTTCTCCCACATACACCCGTTTTCTCCCAAAGATGGGACATATTCTCCCAGAAATGCCAGCTTATTCTTTAAAAAACGGCCTTTTTTCCCCAAAATACCAGCTTTCTCACAAACACCTGTCATTTTCCAACCAAGTCTGCTACTATCTCCCAGAAACAGCCGGTTTCCGAGAAATACCTGACGTTTGCTCTCCCAAATACTACTTGACACTCCTCCAGAGGACATTGTCTCCCCTATTTACCACGTTGTCTCCCCAAGAGACCACTTGGCACACCAAAAAGACCACCGTTGCTCTCCAGTACAAGATCTTCTTTCCCACCGGTTCCCACTTTTCTCCCCCAGCTATGTCATTTCCTCCCAGAAATGCCACTTTTCCCTTGGAAATTTCACCTTCTCTTCCAAAAAGAGGAGATTTGCTCCCAGAAATACCCCTTCTCTTACAACTGCCACACGCTTTCTCCCCAAAAAGCCTCCATGACAATGCCAAATGGGACACTTGCAGCCAAGAAGAGGACACCTTCTCTCAGAAAGACCACTTTTCTCCCCAAGAGAGGAGATTTTCTCCCAATTGGATGACATTTGCTGTAAGAAAGACCCGTTTTCTTCCCTCAAGAGGACATTGTCTTTCCCACTGAGGACATTTTCTCCCAGAAGTGCCGCTACTCTGTGAAACACCTCCATTTCCTCCCAAATCTACTCCATGACACGCCTCAGGATGACACTTACTCCCCGATTTGGGGCATTTTCTCCCAGAAATACCACTTCTCTCCCAAAGGGATGGCCTTTTCCCTCTCTAGCATCTGTTTCCTCACCAATACCTGGCATTTTCTCCCAGAAACACCAGCTTTCTCACAGATACATCACCTTCCCCCCCCCACATCAGACCTCTTCTCCCAGAAATACCAGGACTCTGCTGAATATTTCCCATTTCCTCCGGAACATACAGCATTACACTCCGCAAGAGGACAGTTTCTTTCAGAAACGTGGCATTTTATCACAGATACACCATTTTTATGCCCAGTAGAGCTCCTTTTCTCCCAGAAATAGCACTGCTCTTAGGAAGAGCTCCCATTTTCTAACCAAAATGCTGCTTTACACTCCTCAAGATCACACTTACCCCCATCAAGATGGCAGTGTCACAGAAATACCAGCTTCTGCCCCCAAAATGGGACTTTGGCTCTCCAAAACAAGACATTTTCTCCCAGAAATACCAGGACTCTTAGAAATACCTCACGTTTCATCTCAAGAATACTGCTTTCCACTCCTCAAGATCACACTGACTCCCATCACAATGGCCTTTTCTCCCACATACACCAGCTTTCTCCCAAATACACGACATTTTCTCCCACATACACCCGTTTTCTCCCAAAGATGGGACATATTCTCCCAGAAATGCCAGCTTATTCTTTAAAAAACGGCCTTTTCTTCCCAAAATACCAGCTTTCTCACAAACACCTGTCATTTTCCAACCAAGTCTGCTACTATCTCCCAGAAACAGCCGGTTTCCGAGAAATACCTGACGTTTGCTCTCCCAAATACTACTTGACACTCCTCCAGAGGACATTGTCTCCCCTATTTACCACGTTGTCTCCCCAAGAGACCACTTGGCACACCAAAAAGACCACCGTTGCTCTCCAGTACAAGATCTTCTTTCCCACCGGTTCCCACTTTTCTCCCCCAGCTATGTCATTTCCTCCCAGAAATGCCACTTTTCCCTTGGAAATTTCACCTTCTCTTCCAAAAAGAGGAGATTTGCTCCCAGAAATACCCCTTCTCTTACAACTGCCACACGCTTTCTCCCCAAAAAGCCTCCATGACAATGCCAAATGGGACACTTGCAGCCAAGAAGAGGACACCTTCTCTCAGAAAGACCACTTTTCTCCCCAAGAGAGGAGATTTTCTCCCAATTGGATGACATTTGCTGTAAGAAAGACCCGTTTTCTTCCCTCAAGAGGACATTGTCTTTCCCACTGAGGACATTTTCTCCCAGAAGTGCCGCTACTCTGTGAAACACCTCCATTTCCTCCCAAATCTACTCCATGACACGCCTCAGGATGACACTTACTCCCCGATTTGGGGCATTTTCTCCCAGAAATACCAGCTTTCTCACAGATACATCACCTTCCCCCCCCCACATCAGACCTCTTCTCCCAGAAATACCAGGACTCTGCTGAATATTTCCCATTTCCTCCGGAACATACAGCATTACACTCCGCAAGAGGACAGTTTCTTTCAGAAATGTGGCATTTTATCACAGATACACCATTTTTATGCCCAGTAGAGCTCCTTTTCTCCCAGAAATAGCACTGCTCTTAGGAAGAGCTCCCATTTTCTAACCAAAATGCTGCTTTACACTCCTCAAGATCACACTTACCCCCATCAAGATGGCAGTGTCACAGAAATACCAGCTTCTGCCCCCAAAATGGGACTTTGGCTCTCCAAAACAAGACATTTTCTCCCAGAAATACCAGGACTCTTAGAAATACCTCACGTTTCATCTCAAGAATACTGCTTTCCACTCCTCAAGATCACACTGACTCCCATCACAATGGCCTTTTCTCCCACATACACCAGCTTTCTCCCAAATACACGACATTTTCTCCCACATACACCCGTTTTCTCCCAAAGATGGGACATATTCTCCCAGAAATGCCAGCTTATTCTTTAAAAAACGGCCTTTTTTCCCCAAAATACCAGCTTTCTCACAAACACCTGTCATTTTCCAACCAAGTCTGCTACTATCTCCCAGAAACAGCCGGTTTCCGAGAAATACCTGACGTTTGCTCTCCCAAATACTACTTGACACTCCTCCAGAGGACATTGTCTCCCCTATTTACCACGTTGTCTCCCCAAGAGACCACTTGGCACACCAAAAAGACCACCGTTGCTCTCCAGTACAAGATCTTCTTTCCCACCGGTTCCCACTTTTCTCCCCCAGCTATGTCATTTCCTCCCAGAAATGCCACTTTTCCCTTGGAAATTTCACCTTCTCTTCCAAAAAGAGGAGATTTGCTCCCAGAAATACCCCTTCTCTTACAACTGCCACACGCTTTCTCCCCAAAAAGCCTCCATGACAATGCCAAATGGGACACTTGCAGCCAAGAAGAGGACACCTTCTCTCAGAAAGACCACTTTTCTCCCCAAGAGAGGAGATTTTCTCCCAATTGGATGACATTTGCTGTAAGAAAGACCTGTTTTCTTCCCTCAAGAGGACATTGTCTTTCCCACTGAGGACATTTTCTCCCAGAAGTGCCGCTACTCTGTGAAACACCTCCATTTCCTCCCAAATCTACTCCATGACACGCCTCAGGATGACACTTACTCCCCGATTTGGGGCATTTTCTCCCAGAAATACCACTTCTCTCCCAAAGGGATGGCCTTTTCCCTCTCTAGCATCTGTTTCCTCACCAATACCTGGCATTTTCTCCCAGAAACACCAGCTCTCTCACAGATACATCACCTTCCCCCCCCCACATCAGACCTCTTCTCCCAGAAATACCAGGACTCTGCTGAATATTTCCCATTTCCTCCGGAACATACAGCATTACACTCCGCAAGAGGACAGTTTCTTTCAGAAATGTGGCATTTTATCACAGATACACCATTTTTATGCCCAGTAGAGCTCCTTTTCTCCCAGAAATAGCACTGCTCTTAGGAAGAGCTCCCACTTTCTAACCAAAATGCTGCTTTACACTCCTCAAGATCACACTTACCCCCATCAAGATGGCAGTGTCACAGAAATACCAGCTTCTGCCCCCAAAATGGGACTTTGGCTCTCCAAAACAAGACATTTTCTCCCAGAAATACCAGGACTCTTAGAAATACCTCACGTTTCATCTCAAGAATACTGCTTTCCACTCCTCAAGATCACACTGACTCCCATCACAATGGCCTTTTCTCCCACATACACCAGCTTTCTCCCAAATACACGACATTTTCTCCCACATACACCCGTTTTCTCCCAAAGATGGGACATATTCTCCCAGAAATGCCAGCTTATTCTTTAAAAAACGGCCTTTTTTTCCCAAAATACCAGCTTTCTCACAAACACCTGTCATTTTCCAACCAAGTCTGCTACTATCTCCCAGAAACAGCCGGTTTCCGAGAAATACCTGACGTTTGCTCTCCCAAATACTACTTGACACTCCTCCAGAGGACATTGTCTCCCCTATTTACCACGTTGTCTCCCCAAGAGACCACTTGGCACACCAAAAAGACCACCGTTGCTCTCCAGTACAAGATCTTCTTTCCCACCGGTTCCCACTTTTCTCCCCCAGCTATGTCATTTCCTCCCAGAAATGCCACTTTTCCCTTGGAAATTTCACCTTCTCTTCCAAAAAGAGGAGATTTGCTCCCAGAAATACCCCTTCTCTTACAACTGCCACACGCTTTCTCCCCAAAAAGCCTCCATGACAATGCCAAATGGGACACTTGCAGCCAAGAAGAGGACACCTTCTCTCAGAAAGACCACTTTTCTCCCCAAGAGAGGAGATTTTCTCCCAATTGGATGACATTTGCTGTAAGAAAGACCTGTTTTCTTCCCTCAAGAGGACATTGTCTTTCCCACTGAGGACATTTTCTCCCAGAAGTGCCGCTACTCTGTGAAACACCTCCATTTCCTCCCAAATCTACTCCATGACACGCCTCAGGATGACACTTACTCCCCGATTTGGGGCATTTTCTCCCAGAAATACCACTTCTCTCCCAAAGGGATGGCCTTTTCCCTCTCTAGCATCTGTTTCCTCACCAATACCTGGCATTTTCTCCCAGAAACACCAGCTCTCTCACAGATACATCACCTTCCCCCCCCCACATCAGACCTCTTCTCCCAGAAATACCAGGACTCTGCTGAATATTTCCCATTTCCTCCGGAACATACAGCATTACACTCCGCAAGAGGACAGTTTCTTTCAGAAATGTGGCATTTTATCACAGATACACCATTTTTATGCCCAGTAGAGCTCCTTTTCTCCCAGAAATAGCACTGCTCTTAGGAAGAGCTCCCATTTTCTAACCAAAATGCTGCTTTACACTCCTCAAGATCACACTTACCCCCATCAAGATGGCAGTGTCACAGAAATACCAGCTTCTGCCCCCAAAATGGGACTTTGGCTCTCCAAAACAAGACATTTTCTCCCAGAAATACCAGGACTCTTAGAAATACCTCACGTTTCATCTCAAGAATACTGCTTTCCACTCCTCAAGATCACACTGACTCCCATCACAATGGCCTTTTCTCCCACATACACCAGCTTTCTCCCAAATACACGACATTTTCTCCCACATACACCCGTTTTCTCCCAAAGATGGGACATATTCTCCCAGAAATGCCAGCTTATTCTTTAAAAAACGGCCTTTTTTTCCCAAAATACCAGCTTTCTCACAAACACCTGTCATTTTCCAACCAAGTCTGCTACTATCTCCCAGAAACAGCCGGTTTCCGAGAAATACCTGACGTTTGCTCTCCCAAATACTACTTGACAGTCCTCCAGAGGACATTGTCTCCCCTATTTACCACGTTGTCTCCCCAAGAGACCACTTGGCACACCAAAAAGACCACCGTTGCTCTCCAGTACAAGTTCTTCTTTCCCACCGGTTCCCACTTTTCTCCCCCAGCTATGTCATTTCCTCCCAGAAATGCCACTTTTCCCTTGGAAATTTCACCTTCTCTTCCAAAAAGAGGAGATTTGCTCCCAGAAATACCCCTTCTCTTACAACTGCCACACGCTTTCTCCCCAAAAAGCCTCCATGACAATGCCAAATGGGACACTTGCAGCCAAGAAGAGGACACCTTCTCTCAGAAAGACCACTTTTCTCCCCAAGAGAGGAGATTTTCTCCCAATTGGATGACATTTGCTGTAAGAAAGACCCGTTTTCTTCCCTCAAGAGGACATTGTCTTTCCCACTGAGGACATTTTCTCCCAGAAGTGCCGCTACTCTGTGAAACACCTCCATTTCCTCCCAAATCTACTCCATGACACGCCTCAGGATGACACTTACTCCCCGATTTGGGGCATTTTCTCCCAGAAATACCACTTCTCTCCCAAAGGGATGGCCTTTTCCCTCTCTAGCATCTGTTTCCTCACCAATACCTGGCATTTTCTCCCAGAAACACCAGCTTTCTCACAGATACATCACCTTCCCCCCCCCACATCAGACCTCTTCTCCCAGAAATACCAGGACTCTGCTGAATATTTCCCATTTCCTCCGGAACATACAGCATTACACTCCGCAAGAGGACAGTTTCTTTCAGAAATGTGGCATTTTATCACAGATACACCATTTTTATGCCCAGTAGAGCTCCTTTTCTCCCAGAAATAGCACTGCTCTTAGGAAGAGCTCCCATTTTCTAACCAAAATGCTGCTTTACACTCCTCAAGATCACACTTACCCCCATCAAGATGGCAGTGTCACAGAAATACCAGCTTCTGCCCCCAAAATGGGACTTTGGCTCTCCAAAACAAGACATTTTCTCCCAGAAATACCAGGACTCTTAGAAATACCTCACGTTTCATCTCAAGAATACTGCTTTCCACTCCTCAAGATCACACTGACTCCCATCACAATGGCCTTTTCTCCCACATACACCAGCTTTCTCCCAAATACACGACATTTTCTCCCACATACACCCGTTTTCTCCCAAAGATGGGACATATTCTCCCAGAAATGCCAGCTTATTCTTTAAAAAACGGCCTTTTTTCCCCAAAATACCAGCTTTCTCACAAACACCTGTCATTTTCCAACCAAGTCTGCTACTATCTCCCAGAAACAGCCGGTTTCCGAGAAATACCTGACGTTTGCTCTCCCAAATACTACTTGACACTCCTCCAGAGGACATTGTCTCCCCTATTTACCACGTTGTCTCCCCAAGAGACCACTTGGCACACCAAAAAGACCACCGTTGCTCTCCAGTACAAGATCTTCTTTCCCACCGGTTCCCACTTTTCTCCCCCAGCTATGTCATTTCCTCCCAGAAATGCCACTTTTCCCTTGGAAATTTCACCTTCTCTTCCAAAAAGAGGAGATTTGCTCCCAGAAATACCCCTTCTCTTACAACTGCCACACGCTTTCTCCCCAAAAAGCCTCCATGACAATGCCAAATGGGACACTTGCAGCCAAGAAGAGGACACCTTCTCTCAGAAAGACCACTTTTCTCCCCAAGAGAGGAGATTTTCTCCCAATTGGATGACATTTGCTGTAAGAAAGACCTGTTTTCTTCCCTCAAGAGGACATTGTCTTTCCCACTGAGGACATTTTCTCCCAGAAGTGCCGCTACTCTGTGAAACACCTCCATTTCCTCCCAAATCTACTCCATGACACGCCTCAGGATGACACTTACTCCCCGATTTGGGGCATTTTCTCCCAGAAATACCACTTCTCTCCCAAAGGGATGGCCTTTTCCCTCTCTAGCATCTGTTTCCTCACCAATACCTGGCATTTTCTCCCAGAAACACCAGCTCTCTCACAGATACATCACCTTCCCCCCCCCACATCAGACCTCTTCTCCCAGAAATACCAGGACTCTGCTGAATATTTCCCATTTCCTCCGGAACATACAGCATTACACTCCGCAAGAGGACAGTTTCTTTCAGAAATGTGGCATTTTATCACAGATACACCATTTTTATGCCCAGTAGAGCTCCTTTTCTCCCAGAAATAGCACTGCTCTTAGGAAGAGCTCCCATTTTCTAACCAAAATGCTGCTTTACACTCCTCAAGATCACACTTACCCCCATCAAGATGGCAGTGTCACAGAAATACCAGCTTCTGCCCCCAAAATGGGACTTTGGCTCTCCAAAACAAGACATTTTCTCCCAGAAATACCAGGACTCTTAGAAATACCTCACGTTTCATCTCAAGAATACTGCTTTCCACTCCTCAAGATCACACTGACTCCCATCACAATGGCCTTTTCTCCCACATACACCAGCTTTCTCCCAAATACACGACATTTTCTCCCACATACACCCGTTTTCT
>NW_028325273.1:80000-81311 GCF_987193195.1 Phasianus colchicus | reverse complement strand
TGATCCACCGCTAAGAGTCGTCTGGCTTTCGGCACCGCCCCGCGCGCGCGGGGGGGCCCTCCTCTCGCGTCTCTCTCGCCTTTCCCGAAGGCGCTCCGACCGCCCCCGCGCGGCCCGCCCCGACGCCGGGGCGGCGACCGCCGCGGGGAGGACGAGCGTCGCCTCCGCTGACCGTACGCTACGGAACACGCACACGCTTCGAATCGAGGGGAAAAAAAAAGAGGAACCCTCCCGAACGAGAAGGGCGGGGAGCCCGCGCTCCCGACCTGGGCAAACGACCTCGTCTCGCTTCGGGAGGGGCGGACCAGGCGCCCGGCTCGGCTCGGCCCGGGCGGAAGCCCCGCTGCCGCGAACGGACCCGCCGGCGACGCCGCCGCCGGCGCCGCGACCGGTCGGGACGCGGGCGAGCCCGGCCGGGGTGTTCCCCCGGCCCGCGCCGCCGGCGCCGCCGGCCCCGCGCCCGCGACGGCCCGCCCGGACGGCGCGCCCGCGACGGCCCCGGCCCCCCCGCCTCGCGCCGCGGGCGCCGCGCACGCCGAAACGACCCCGGCCGCCTCTCGCCTTCCTCTCCCGCCCCTCGCCCTCCGCCGCCTCCTCCTCTCGCTCGCCCTGGCGGCGCGCCCGCGGCGGACGCGCGCCCGGCGGCGGGACGGGGACGGGGACGGATCTGGGAGCGGCGCCCGCCCCCCGCGCCTCCGCGCGGAGACCGGTTGCGGGACGCCCCGCGCCGGACCTCCCGCCCGCTCGCCCGGCGCGGCCGGCGAGGCCGAGGGCGAAAGCGCGGTGGGAGGCGGCGGCGGCGGCGGCGAAGGAGAGGACTCGGCGAGCGACGGAAGGGGGAAACGGCGGCGAGGCCCCCCGACGGAGGACGGACGGGCGGCGAGGCCGCGGGCGCGCGCCGGACGGGCCGGCGGAGCGGAACCGCCGGCGCCGCGGATGGCGCGGGCGAGGACCGGCCGGGCTCGAACCGGCTCGAACCGGCCGCGCGCGGCGGCGTGGCCGCGGCGGGCGCCGGGCCGAGACGCGCGTCTCGGCCCGCTCCGAACGCGGGCGAGGCCGGCACGGAGCCGAGCCTCTCCGCCCGAGACCGTGGCCGCGGAGAGGGGGGGACGGGGTAACCCCCTCTCCGGCCCGGGCCCGACCCGCGGAGGCGCGAGAGCGCGGCGGCGGCGGCGGCGGCCGACGCCGCCGGCGGGCTCGGATCGGGAGGGAAGCGGCGTGCTGGGGAGTGGTGGGGGCGCGCCGCCGCGCCCCGCAACGAGCCCCTTCCTTCCCGCCGTCCCGCCGGCGACGCGGCCGGACCGCCGTCGC
>NW_028325273.1:65000-75000 GCF_987193195.1 Phasianus colchicus | reverse complement strand
CGCACCGTAGCAGCAGCGCCCCCCCCCACACACAAAAGACGCCAACAGCCGCCGGAGCCGGGTAGACGTGGCCGCCGCTGCCGGAACGGCGCCGCAGCGACCCCTGGGCGGATGCGCCGCGCCTGGCAGACGGGCGGAGCCGGGTAGACGTGGCCGCCGCTGCCGGAACGGCGCCGCAGCGACCCCAGGCCGGTTGAGCCGCGCCATGCAGCCGCGCGGAGCCGGGTAGACGTGGCCGCCGATGCCGGAACGGCGCCGCAGCGACCCCAGGCCGGCTACGCCGCGCCATGCAGCCTCGCGGAGCCGGGTAGACGTGGCCGCGGCTGCCGGGCCGCCGCCGCAGCGACCCCAGGCCGGTTGAGCCGCGCCATGCAGCCGCGCGGAGCCGGGTAGACTTGTCCGCCGATGCCGGAACTGCGCCCCAGCGACCCCAGGACGGCTGCAGTCGCGAAATGCAGCTTCGCGGAGCCGGGTAGACGTGGCCGCCGCTGCCGGGACGGCTCCGCAGCGACGCCGGGCCCGCTGCGCCGCACAAGGCAGCCGCGCGGAGTCGGGCTGACGTGGCCGCGGCTGCCGGGCCGGCGCCGCAGCGACCCCAGGCCGTCTGCGGGAGGCCAGGCAGCCTCCCGGAGCCGGGTAGACGTGGCCGCCGCTGCCGGGACGGCTCCGTAGCGACCTCTGGCCCGCTGCGGGAGACCAGGCAGCCGCGCGGAGCCGGGTAGACGTGGCCGCCTCTGCCGGGCCGGCGCCGCAGCGACCCCAGGCCGGCCACGCCTCGCCATGCAGCCTCGCGGAGCCGGGTAGACGTGGCCACCGCTGCCGGGGCGGCGCCGCAGCGACACCTGGGCGGCTGCGCCGCGCCAGGCAGCCGCGCGGAGCCGGGTAGACGTGGCCGCCTCTGCCGGGACGGCTCCGTAGCGACCTCTGGACCGCTGCGGGAGACCAGGCAGCCGCGCGGAGCCGGGTAGACGTGGCCGCCTCTGCCGGGCCGGCGCCGCAGCGACCCCAGGCCGGCCACGCCTCGCCATGCAGCCTCGCGGAGCCGGGTAGACGTGGCCGCCGCTGCCGGGCCGGCTCCGCAGCGACCTCTGCCCGCTGCGGGAGACCAAGGAAACCGCGCGGAGCCGGGTAGACGTGGCCGCTGCTGCCGGGCCGCCGCCGCAGCGACCCCTGGGCGGCTGCGCCGCGCCAGGCAGCAGCGCGGAGCCCGGTAGACGTGGCCGCCGATGCCGGAACGGCGCCGCAGCGACCCCAGGCCGGTTGAGCCGCGCCAGGCAGCCTCGCGGAGCCGGGTAGACGTGGCCGCCGATGCCGGAACGGCGCCGCAGCGACCCCAGGCCGGTTGAGCCGCGCCATGCAGCCGCGCGGAGCCGGGTAGACGTGGCCGCCGATGCCGGAACGGCGCCGCAGCGACCCCAGGCCGGTTGAGCCGCGCCATGCAGCCGCGCGGAGCCGGGTAGACTTGTCCGCCGATGCCGGAACTGCGCCCCAGCGACCCCAGGACGGCTGCAGTCGCGAAATGCAGCTTCGCGGAGCCGGGTAGACGTGGCCGCCGATGCCGGGACGGCTCCGCAGCGACGCCGGGCCCGCTGCGCCGCACAAGGCAGCCGCGCGGAGTCGGGCTGACGTGGCCGCGGCTGCCGGGCCGGCGCCGCAGCGACCCCAGGCCGTCTGCGGGAGGCCAGGCAGCCTCCCGGAGCCGGGTAGACGTGGCCGCCGCTGCCGGGACGGCTCCGTAGCGACCTCTGGCCCGCTGCGGGAGACCAGGCAGCCGCGCGGAGCCGGGTAGACGTGGCCGCCTCTGCCGGGCCGGCGCCGCAGCGACCCCAGGCCGGCCACGCCTCGCCATGCAGCCTCGCGGAGCCGGGTAGACGTGGCCACCGCTGCCGGGGCGGCGCCGCAGCGACACCTGGGCGGCTGCGCCGCGCCAGGCAGCCGCGCGGAGCCGGGTAGACGTGGCCGCCTCTGCCGGGACGGCTCCGTAGCGACCTCTGGACCGCTGCGGGAGACCAGGCAGCCGCGCGGAGCCGGGTAGACGTGGCCGCCTCTGCCGGGCCGGCGCCGCAGCGACCCCAGGCCGGCCACGCCTCGCCATGCAGCCTCGCGGAGCCGGGTAGACGTGGCCGTCGCTGCCGGGCCGGCTCCGCAGCGACCTCTGCCCGCTGCGGGAGACCAAGGAAACCGCGCGGAGCCGGGTAGACGTGGCCGCTGCTGCCGGGCCGCCGCCGCAGCGACCCCTGGGCGGCTGCGCCGCGCCAGGCAGCAGCGCGGAGCCCGGTAGACGTGGCCGCCGATGCCGGAACGGCGCCGCAGCGACCCCAGGCCGGTTGAGCCGCGCCAGGCAGCCTCGCGGAGCCGGGTAGACGTGGCCGCCGATGCCGGAACGGCGCCGCAGCGACCCCAGGCCGGTTGAGCCGCGCCATGCAGCCGCGCGGAGCCGGGTAGACGTGGCCGCCGATGCCGGAACGGCGCCGCAGCGACCCCAGGCCGGCTACGCCGCGCCATGCAGCCTCGCGGAGCCGGCTAGACGTGGCCGCCGCTGCCGGGCCGGCGCCGCAGCGACCCCAGGCCGGTTGAGCCGCGCCAGGCAGCCGCGCGGAGCCGGGTAGACTCGTCCGCCGGTGCCGGAACGGCGCCTCAGCGACCCCAGGACGGCTGCAGTCGCGCCATGCAGCTTCGCGGAGTCGGGCTGACGTGGCCGCCGCCGCCGGGCCGCCGCCGCAGCGACCCCAGGCCGTCTGCGTGAGGCCAGGCAGCCTCGCGGAGCCGGGTAGACGTGGCCGCCGCTGCCGGAACGGCGCCGCAGCGACCCCTGGGCGGCTGCGCCGCGCCAGGCAGCCGCGCGGAGCCGGGTAGACGTGGCCGCCGATGCCGGAACGGCGCCGCAGCGACCCCAGGCCGGCTACGCCGCGCCATGCAGCCTCGCGGAGCCGGGTAGACGTGGCCGCCGCTGCCGGGCCGGCGCCGCAGCGACCCCAGGCCGGTTGAGCCGCGCCATGCAGCCGCGCGGAGCCGGGTTAGACTCGTCCGCCGATGCCGGAACTGCGCCGCAGCGACCCCAGGACGGCTGCAGTCGCGCAATGAAGCTTCGCGGAGCCGGGTAGACGTGGCCGCCGCTGCCGGGACGGCTCCGCGGCGAAGCCGGGCCGGCTGCGCCGCACAAGGCAGCCGCGCGGAGTCGGGCTGACGTGGCCGCGACTACCGGGCCGCCGCTGCGACCCCAGGCCGTCTGCGGGAGGCCAGGCAGCCTCCCGGAGCCGGGTAGACGTGGCCGCCGATGCCGGAACGGCGCCGCAGCGACCCCTGGGCGGCTGCGCCGCGCCAGGCAGCAGTGCGGAGCCGGGTAGACGTGGCCGCCTCTGCCGGGCCGGCGCCGCAGCGACCCCAGGCCGGCCACGCCTCGCCATGCAGCCTCGCGGAGCCGGGTAGACGTGGCCGCCGCTGCCGGGCCGGCTCCGCAGCGACCTCTGCCCGCTGCGGGAGACCAAGGAAACCGCGCGGAGCCGGGTAGACGTGGCCGCTGCTGCCGGGCCGCCGCCGCAGCGACCCCTGGGCGGCTGCGCCGCGCCAGGCAGCAGCGCGGAGCCCGGTAGACGTGGCCGCCGATGCCGGAACGGCGCCGCAGCGACCCCAGGCCGGTTGAGCCGCGCCAGGCAGCCTCGCGGAGCCGGGTAGACGTGGCCGCCGATGCCGGAACGGCGCCGCAGCGACCCCAGGCCGGTTGAGCCGCGCCATGCAGCCGCGCGGAGCCGGGTAGACGTGGCCGCCGATGCCGGAACGGCGCCGCAGCGACCCCAGGCCGGCTACGCCGCGCCATGCAGCCTCGCGGAGCCGGCTAGACGTGGCCGCCGCTGCCGGGCCGGCGCCGCAGCGACCCCAGGCCGGTTGAGCCGCGCCAGGCAGCCGCGCGGAGCCGGGTAGACTCGTCCGCCGGTGCCGGAACGGCGCCTCAGCGACCCCAGGACGGCTGCAGTCGCGCCATGCAGCTTCGCGGAGTCGGGCTGACGTGGCCGCCGCCGCCGGGCCGCCGCCGCAGCGACCCCAGGCCGTCTGCGTGAGGCCAGGCAGCCTCGCGGAGCCGGGTAGACGTGGCCGCCGCTGCCGGAACGGCGCCGCAGCGACCCCTGGGCGGCTGCGCCGCGCCAGGCAGCCGCGCGGAGCCGGGTAGACGTGGCCGCCGATGCCGGAACGGCGCCGCAGCGACCCCAGGCCGGCTACGCCGCGCCATGCAGCCTCGCGGAGCCGGGTAGACGTGGCCGCCGCTGCCGGGCCGGCGCCGCAGCGACCCCAGGCCGGTTGAGCCGCGCCATGCAGCCGCGCGGAGCCGGGTTAGACTCGTCCGCCGATGCCGGAACTGCGCCGCAGCGACCCCAGGACGGCTGCAGTCGCGCAATGAAGCTTCGCGGAGCCGGGTAGACGTGGCCGCCGCTGCCGGGACGGCTCCGCGGCGAAGCCGGGCCGGCTGCGCCGCACAAGGCAGCCGCGCGGAGTCGGGCTGACGTGGCCGCGACTACCGGGCCGCCGCTGCGACCCCAGGCCGTCTGCGGGAGGCCAGGCAGCCTCCCGGAGCCGGGTAGACGTGGCCGCCGATGCCGGAACGGCGCCGCAGCGACCCCTGGGCGGCTGCGCCGCGCCAGGCAGCAGTGCGGAGCCGGGTAGACGTGGCCGCCGATGCCGGAACGGCGCCGCAGCGACCCCAGGCCGGCTACGCCTCGCCATGCAACCTCGCGGAGCCGGGTAGACGTGGCCGCCGCTGCCGGGCCGGCTCCGCAGCGACCTCTGCCCGCTGCGGGAGACCAAGGAAACCGCGCGGAGCCGGGTAGACGTGGCCGCCGCTGCCGAAACGGCGCCGCAGCGACCCCTGGGCGGCTGCGCGGCGCCTGCCAGCCGGGCGGAGCCGGGTAGACATGGCCGCCGCTGCCGAAACGGCGCAGCAGCGACCCCAGGCTGGTTGAGCCGCGCCATGCAGCCTCGCGGAGCCGGGTAGACGTGGCCGCTGCTGCCGGGCCGCCGCCGCAGCGACCCCTGGGCGGCTGCGCCGCGCCAGGCAGCAGCGCGGAGCCGGGTAGACGTGGCCGCCGATGCCGGAACGGCGCCGCAGCGACCCCAGGCCGGCTACGCCGCACCATGCAGCCTCGCGGAGCCGGGTAGACGTGGCCGCCGCTGCCGGGCAGGCGCCGCAGCGACCCCAGGCCGGTTGAGCCGCGCCAGGCAGCCGCGCGGAGCCGGGTAGACGTGGCCGCCGCGGCCGGGCCGGCTCCGCAGCGACCTCTGGCCCGCTGCGGGAGACCAGGCAACCGCGCGGAGACGGGCTGATGTGGCCGCCGCCGCCGGGCCGGCGCCGCAGCGACCTCCGGCCGTCCGTTTTTGCCGACCTCTCCTTGCCGCTGCGGACCGGCCGAGCCGCGCCGAGCCGTATAGACCGCGCGCAGTCCGGCCGCCGCCGCGGCAGCGACCGGGTTGTTCGGCGCTCGCCTGGGCCTTGCCGTCTTTCCGTCGTACCCGAGCCGCCGCCGCCGCCGCCTCCGCCTCGGTTCGACCGAGTCGGTCGCTCCCGGGCCGGCCCGTTCCTGGCGTACTCGGGCTCCGCGTGTCGGCGGCTGGCGCGGCCGGCCGCCCCCGCTCTGAGGGGCGTCCGGCCGCGTTCGGCGCGGTTCGGTGCGGGGTCCGCATTGCGGCCGCCGCGGCTCGGGGTCCGGCGGAGGCCCCTTCTCGTTCGTCTCGCGTGCGTTTGTTTGTCTGTCCGTTCGTTTGTTTATTTTACCGGCGCGTGTTTGCGTGCGCGTTCGCTCGTTTGACACTTTTCGTTTGATTCCCTTTTCGCTCGGTGGCCCGGTAGCTCTTCGCGCCGGGTGTTCGGAGTCGGGTATTTCTAACCCGATCCGCCCGCGGCTTGCGGGGTGGGGGTGGTGATGGTGTGTGTTTGTGTTTTGGGCGGGGAGGGCGCTTTTCCCGCTCGCCGCTATGTGCCCCGCTTCCCCCCCCCACTCCCCCCCCCGCCCCCCCCGCCCCACTCCCCCTCTGCGGAAGCGCGCAGGCGCCGGCGGGTCCCCGCCCGCGCGTAGCGGGGCGGGCGGGAAACGTCCGGCGGGCTCGCGACGGGATCGGCCGCTCGTGTCAGCGCGGGGAGGAAAAGAAATGGCGGGAAGACGGCGGCAGAGGTAGGCCGGCGGGGAACGGCCTCGTCCGTCCCGGGGGTGGGTGTGTGCGTTCGTCTGGGATTCGTTCCTTCGACTCATCCGGACGCCGGGCTCGCCCTGAGCCCCTCTCCCGGGCGGCGGGCGTGCCCGTTCCCTCACCCACCCACCCCGGCCCGGCCACCCCCCCCCCCCCCCCTTTCCCCCCAGAGAAAAAAAAGAAAAAATAGAAAGAAACGGAAAGAAAGCGCGTGGCGGGCTGGGGGTGGGTCCTCGGCCGGTTTCGGGGGGGGGGGGGGGGGGGCGGGAGTTTGCGGGGACCGGTCGAAGCCATCGGGCCTGGCCCGCCGGAGGGAAGCGAGAGAGAAAAATTAAAAAAAAAAAAAAAAAAAGGAGGGTGGCGTTGGGGGGGGGGGGGGGGGGACCGAGGAGTGGGAGGGGGAGGAGGAGGGCGGAGTGGGAGGTGGTGGTGGTGGTGGGTAGGGGGGTGTGGGGGGGTGCGGGTGAGGTAGGGAGCTTAAAAAAGTAAAAAATGAAATTAAAAAGAAAAAAAAAAAGGAGGCGGGAACGGCGAACAAACCCGGTCCGATCGGGCAGGGTGGGAGTCGGGTGGGTGGAGGGGGACGGGCACGGGCAGCGGCAAAAGAAAGGAAAGGCGGGAAGAAGAAATAACGGAAAACCCAAATCCCGCAGCTCTCTCGGCCAACGTCCCCCAAGAAGAAGGAAGGAAGGAACGGACGACCACCGAGCAAACGAGCGCTCGCACGGACGTCGGACGGACGTCTTCGAGAAGAAAGTAAGAGGGGCCGGGGGGCCGGGGGAGGGGACTAGGGTGGGAAAGAAAAGAGAGAAAGAAAGAAAGAGAGGGGGGGGGGGGGGGGGGGGGGGGGGCGGGGGGGGGGCGGGAGAAAGAGAGAAAGAGAGAGAGAAAGAAGAATACGTCTACAGGTGCTGCAGAAAAGCGGGCCAGTCGGGCGGGGCACGTCCGGGAGAGGGCGGGTTAGGGCTAGGGTTAGGGTAGGCGGGCGAGGTTAGGGTAAGGGTCAGGTTTAGGCTTTGCGCGCTGGGAAGTTCAGGTGGCCGGCCGCGAGATCTACCCGTAAGCCCGTCGCGACCCCCTTCTTCCCAACGGAAGGGCGCGCCGGGCCGGGCCGGGCCTACTCAAACGCACGCGCGCGGGAGCGGGCGAGCGAGCAAGCGAGCAAGCAAGCAAATGGACGGGGAGACAGGCAGACTGATGGGTAGATAGATAAATATATGAATTAAGCCAATAACTAAAGAAAGAAACGGAAAAAAGTTCAAAAAAAATCAGAAAAACATACAAAAATTAAGAAGCTTCTGAAAAATCGAAAACAGAAAAGCAGGAACACGGAGGGGGAAAAAAAGAAAAGAAAAAGAAAAGAAAAAGAAAAAGAAAAAGAAAAAGAAAAAGAAAGAAAGAAAGAAAGAAAGAAAGAAAGAAAGAAAGAAAGAAAGAAAGAAAGAAAGAAAGAAAGAAAGAAAGAAAGAAAGAAAGAAAGAAAGAAAGAAAGAAAGAAAAAGGTGGAGGGGGGGGGGGGGCTCAGGCGGGCAGCCGCCAGCAAGCACGCAAGCGAAAAGGTACGTAGGAAAATATTTTAATGGAATGAATAAATAAGGAGGAAAATTAAAAAAGAAAAAAAAAAAGAACTAAAAAAAAAGTTAGAAAAAGAGAAGCTGAAACGTTTGAAGCTAAACAAGACAACATAAAAACACAGGAAAAAATTAAATTAAAATTAAAAAAAAAAAAAATCACGCACGCACGGGCGAGCGAGCGAGCGAGCGAGCGAGCGAGCCAAGCAATAAATAAACAAACAAATGGAAAAATATTGGGGGGGAATCGGAGAAACATCATATATAAATGGAAAAGTTTTAAAAAAGCTGAAAACGGCAGAAGTCTAAACGGAAAGAACCATAGGTAAAGAAAAATCACGTTGAGGCGAGTCCGGGCGGTGGGGGCCGAGGGGTGTTGGGTGGGGGGGGGGGGGGGGGGGACGACGGGGCACGGGACGGACGTTAAGAGGGGGGGGGGGGGGGGGGGGGGGGGAATGCAGCGGCGGCTGTGGCGGCATACCGCCACCCCGTCACGAGCGCCCGCGCCTCGGCGTGGGCCCGCCATCCCGAGCCGGGCCTACAAATAGGAAAACAAAAGATAAAATGAAATGAAAAGATCAGAACAACGAGGAAAGTCAAGGAACATTTAAAAAGGAAAAAAAAAAACGAAATTAAAAATCGCATCTGCCTGGGAGAGGGAGGGTCAGGGGTCAAGGCTGGGGCCGGGGGCGGGGGGAGGGGGGGGGGTGCGTGTGCAGGGCGGGCGGGGGCAAGGAAGGCCTCAGGCGCCGGCCGCCGGCTCTACCCGCATCCCCGTCGCGACCTCCCGCGCCTGGCGAGGGCCTGCCGGGCCGGGCCGGGCCGGGCCTACGCACGCGAGAGAGAGAGAGAGAGAGAGAGAGAGAGAGAGCCGACAAATCAATAAACAGAGAAATAAACAACTAGACAGAGGTTCAAAAAGCATTGGGAAAACGTACGGAAATTGAGAAGCTTAAAAGGAAACGGAAGAAGGAAAAAGCGCGGAAATAAAAACATTAGAATAAACAAACAAACAAAAAAATAATGCGAGGCGAGTCCCGGAGTGGGGGGGTAGGCTTAAGCTTGCGGGGGGTGGCAGGGGGGGCTGGGGTTGGGCGGGGGTGGGGGGGTTGCGGGAGGAGGAGGAGGAGGAGGCGGCTGTGTCGGCCTACCCGCAACCCCGTCGCGACCACCCCGCGCCTGGAAAGCCCCGCCGGGCCGGGCCTACGCCCGCAAGCGAGGAAGCAAACAAACGAGCGAGCGAGCGAGCAAGCAGACAGGTACGTAGAAAAATATTTTTGATATTTTGAACGATGAGATGGGAAAGCTAAAAGAAATAAACATAAAAAAAGATTTCAAAAAATAGAAAAACAGAAGCTGAAACGTTCGAAGTTAAACGAGACGGAACAGAAGATAGAAAAGAAAGAAAGAAAACATAAAAACAAAGGAAAAAAATAAAAATGAAAAACGCAGCAAAAAAAAAGTAAAAATCACGCGCGCACGCTCGCTCGCACGCACGCACACGCGAGCCCACCAATAAATAAAGAAATGGAAAAATTTAAAAAAAATAAAAATAAAAATAAAAAAACTGGAAAACCATACGTAAATGGAGAAGTTTGTAAAAAGCTGAACAAAGCAAAAAAAAAAAAAGGTAGGTAAAGATAAATCGTGCGAGGCGAGTCCGGGGCGGGGGGTGGGGGGGGGAGAGGGGGAGGAGGAGGAGGAGGAGGGGGAGGCGGCTGTGCCGGCATACCGCGACCCCCTCACGAGCACCCGCGCCTCGGCGTGGGCCCGCCATCCCAAGCCGGGCCTACGCACGCACGCACGCAAGCAGGCAGGCAGGCAGGCAGGCAGGCACTTAGAAAAGTATTTTATATATTTCAATGAATGATTGAATGGGAAAATTAAAAAAAAAAGAAAAAAAAAATTAAAAGAAAAAACGAGAACTAAAACGTCAAAAGAGAAAAAAAAGAAAAAAGAAAAAAAAAGCGATGAAAACCTAAAAACGTAGGAAAGGAACAGAAATTAAAAATAAGCGAAAATCACTCTGCCAGGGGAATCCGGGAGAGGTCAGGGGAGGGTCAGGGGTCAAGGCTGGCGGGGGGTGCTCTTGGGGGGGGGGGGGGTGGGGCGCGTAAGGAAGAGGAAGGCCTACGCGCGCACGCAAGCGAGCAAAGGAGTCAACGAGCAGGTCAGTAAGTAAGTGAATAGGAAAACGGGGGGGGGCGGGGGGGGGGGCGGCTGGGGGGGGGGGGGAGGGGAGGAAAAACAAT
>NW_028325273.1:42500-52500 GCF_987193195.1 Phasianus colchicus | reverse complement strand
GCGACGCCTCTGGCCGCACCGTAGCAGCAGCGCCCCCCCCCACACACAAAAGACGCCAACAGCCGCCGGAGCCGGGTAGACGTGGCCGCCGCTGCCGGAACGGCGCCGCAGCGACCCCTGGGCGGATGCGCCGCGCCTGGCAGACGGGCGGAGCCGGGTAGACGTGGCCGCCGCTGCCGGAACGGCGCCGCAGCGACCCCAGGCCGGTTGAGCCGCGCCATGCAGCCGCGCGGAGCCGGGTAGACGTGGCCGCCGATGCCGGAACGGCGCCGCAGCGACCCCAGGCCGGCTACGCCGCGCCATGCAGCCTCGCGGAGCCGGGTAGACGTGGCCGCGGCTGCCGGGCCGCCGCCGCAGCGACCCCAGGCCGGTTGAGCCGCGCCATGCAGCCGCGCGGAGCCGGGTAGACTTGTCCGCCGATGCCGGAACTGCGCCCCAGCGACCCCAGGACGGCTGCAGTCGCGAAATGCAGCTTCGCGGAGCCGGGTAGACGTGGCCGCCGCTGCCGGGACGGCTCCGCAGCGACGCCGGGCCCGCTGCGCCGCACAAGGCAGCCGCGCGGAGTCGGGCTGACGTGGCCGCGGCTGCCGGGCCGGCGCCGCAGCGACCCCAGGCCGTCTGCGGGAGGCCAGGCAGCCTCCCGGAGCCGGGTAGACGTGGCCGCCGCTGCCGGGACGGCTCCGTAGCGACCTCTGGCCCGCTGCGGGAGACCAGGCAGCCGCGCGGAGCCGGGTAGACGTGGCCGCCTCTGCCGGGCCGGCGCCGCAGCGACCCCAGGCCGGCCACGCCTCGCCATGCAGCCTCGCGGAGCCGGGTAGACGTGGCCACCGCTGCCGGGGCGGCGCCGCAGCGACACCTGGGCGGCTGCGCCGCGCCAGGCAGCCGCGCGGAGCCGGGTAGACGTGGCCGCCTCTGCCGGGACGGCTCCGTAGCGACCTCTGGACCGCTGCGGGAGACCAGGCAGCCGCGCGGAGCCGGGTAGACGTGGCCGCCTCTGCCGGGCCGGCGCCGCAGCGACCCCAGGCCGGCCACGCCTCGCCATGCAGCCTCGCGGAGCCGGGTAGACGTGGCCGCCGCTGCCGGGCCGGCTCCGCAGCGACCTCTGCCCGCTGCGGGAGACCAAGGAAACCGCGCGGAGCCGGGTAGACGTGGCCGCTGCTGCCGGGCCGCCGCCGCAGCGACCCCTGGGCGGCTGCGCCGCGCCAGGCAGCAGCGCGGAGCCCGGTAGACGTGGCCGCCGATGCCGGAACGGCGCCGCAGCGACCCCAGGCCGGTTGAGCCGCGCCAGGCAGCCTCGCGGAGCCGGGTAGACGTGGCCGCCGATGCCGGAACGGCGCCGCAGCGACCCCAGGCCGGTTGAGCCGCGCCATGCAGCCGCGCGGAGCCGGGTAGACGTGGCCGCCGATGCCGGAACGGCGCCGCAGCGACCCCAGGCCGGTTGAGCCGCGCCATGCAGCCGCGCGGAGCCGGGTAGACTTGTCCGCCGATGCCGGAACTGCGCCCCAGCGACCCCAGGACGGCTGCAGTCGCGAAATGCAGCTTCGCGGAGCCGGGTAGACGTGGCCGCCGATGCCGGGACGGCTCCGCAGCGACGCCGGGCCCGCTGCGCCGCACAAGGCAGCCGCGCGGAGTCGGGCTGACGTGGCCGCGGCTGCCGGGCCGGCGCCGCAGCGACCCCAGGCCGTCTGCGGGAGGCCAGGCAGCCTCCCGGAGCCGGGTAGACGTGGCCGCCGCTGCCGGGACGGCTCCGTAGCGACCTCTGGCCCGCTGCGGGAGACCAGGCAGCCGCGCGGAGCCGGGTAGACGTGGCCGCCTCTGCCGGGCCGGCGCCGCAGCGACCCCAGGCCGGCCACGCCTCGCCATGCAGCCTCGCGGAGCCGGGTAGACGTGGCCACCGCTGCCGGGGCGGCGCCGCAGCGACACCTGGGCGGCTGCGCCGCGCCAGGCAGCCGCGCGGAGCCGGGTAGACGTGGCCGCCTCTGCCGGGACGGCTCCGTAGCGACCTCTGGACCGCTGCGGGAGACCAGGCAGCCGCGCGGAGCCGGGTAGACGTGGCCGCCTCTGCCGGGCCGGCGCCGCAGCGACCCCAGGCCGGCCACGCCTCGCCATGCAGCCTCGCGGAGCCGGGTAGACGTGGCCGCCGCTGCCGGGCCGGCTCCGCAGCGACCTCTGCCCGCTGCGGGAGACCAAGGAAACCGCGCGGAGCCGGGTAGACGTGGCCGCTGCTGCCGGGCCGCCGCCGCAGCGACCCCTGGGCGGCTGCGCCGCGCCAGGCAGCAGCGCGGAGCCCGGTAGACGTGGCCGCCGATGCCGGAACGGCGCCGCAGCGACCCCAGGCCGGTTGAGCCGCGCCAGGCAGCCTCGCGGAGCCGGGTAGACGTGGCCGCCGATGCCGGAACGGCGCCGCAGCGACCCCAGGCCGGTTGAGCCGCGCCATGCAGCCGCGCGGAGCCGGGTAGACGTGGCCGCCGATGCCGGAACGGCGCCGCAGCGACCCCAGGCCGGCTACGCCGCGCCATGCAGCCTCGCGGAGCCGGCTAGACGTGGCCGCCGCTGCCGGGCCGGCGCCGCAGCGACCCCAGGCCGGTTGAGCCGCGCCAGGCAGCCGCGCGGAGCCGGGTAGACTCGTCCGCCGGTGCCGGAACGGCGCCTCAGCGACCCCAGGACGGCTGCAGTCGCGCCATGCAGCTTCGCGGAGTCGGGCTGACGTGGCCGCCGCCGCCGGGCCGCCGCCGCAGCGACCCCAGGCCGTCTGCGTGAGGCCAGGCAGCCTCGCGGAGCCGGGTAGACGTGGCCGCCGCTGCCGGAACGGCGCCGCAGCGACCCCTGGGCGGCTGCGCCGCGCCAGGCAGCCGCGCGGAGCCGGGTAGACGTGGCCGCCGATGCCGGAACGGCGCCGCAGCGACCCCAGGCCGGCTACGCCGCGCCATGCAGCCTCGCGGAGCCGGGTAGACGTGGCCGCCGCTGCCGGGCCGGCGCCGCAGCGACCCCAGGCCGGTTGAGCCGCGCCATGCAGCCGCGCGGAGCCGGGTTAGACTCGTCCGCCGATGCCGGAACTGCGCCGCAGCGACCCCAGGACGGCTGCAGTCGCGCAATGAAGCTTCGCGGAGCCGGGTAGACGTGGCCGCCGCTGCCGGGACGGCTCCGCGGCGAAGCCGGGCCGGCTGCGCCGCACAAGGCAGCCGCGCGGAGTCGGGCTGACGTGGCCGCGACTACCGGGCCGCCGCTGCGACCCCAGGCCGTCTGCGGGAGGCCAGGCAGCCTCCCGGAGCCGGGTAGACGTGGCCGCCGATGCCGGAACGGCGCCGCAGCGACCCCTGGGCGGCTGCGCCGCGCCAGGCAGCAGTGCGGAGCCGGGTAGACGTGGCCGCCTCTGCCGGGCCGGCGCCGCAGCGACCCCAGGCCGGCCACGCCTCGCCATGCAGCCTCGCGGAGCCGGGTAGACGTGGCCGCCGCTGCCGGGCCGGCTCCGCAGCGACCTCTGCCCGCTGCGGGAGACCAAGGAAACCGCGCGGAGCCGGGTAGACGTGGCCGCTGCTGCCGGGCCGCCGCCGCAGCGACCCCTGGGCGGCTGCGCCGCGCCAGGCAGCAGCGCGGAGCCCGGTAGACGTGGCCGCCGATGCCGGAACGGCGCCGCAGCGACCCCAGGCCGGTTGAGCCGCGCCAGGCAGCCTCGCGGAGCCGGGTAGACGTGGCCGCCGATGCCGGAACGGCGCCGCAGCGACCCCAGGCCGGTTGAGCCGCGCCATGCAGCCGCGCGGAGCCGGGTAGACGTGGCCGCCGATGCCGGAACGGCGCCGCAGCGACCCCAGGCCGGCTACGCCGCGCCATGCAGCCTCGCGGAGCCGGCTAGACGTGGCCGCCGCTGCCGGGCCGGCGCCGCAGCGACCCCAGGCCGGTTGAGCCGCGCCAGGCAGCCGCGCGGAGCCGGGTAGACTCGTCCGCCGGTGCCGGAACGGCGCCTCAGCGACCCCAGGACGGCTGCAGTCGCGCCATGCAGCTTCGCGGAGTCGGGCTGACGTGGCCGCCGCCGCCGGGCCGCCGCCGCAGCGACCCCAGGCCGTCTGCGTGAGGCCAGGCAGCCTCGCGGAGCCGGGTAGACGTGGCCGCCGCTGCCGGAACGGCGCCGCAGCGACCCCTGGGCGGCTGCGCCGCGCCAGGCAGCCGCGCGGAGCCGGGTAGACGTGGCCGCCGATGCCGGAACGGCGCCGCAGCGACCCCAGGCCGGCTACGCCGCGCCATGCAGCCTCGCGGAGCCGGGTAGACGTGGCCGCCGCTGCCGGGCCGGCGCCGCAGCGACCCCAGGCCGGTTGAGCCGCGCCATGCAGCCGCGCGGAGCCGGGTTAGACTCGTCCGCCGATGCCGGAACTGCGCCGCAGCGACCCCAGGACGGCTGCAGTCGCGCAATGAAGCTTCGCGGAGCCGGGTAGACGTGGCCGCCGCTGCCGGGACGGCTCCGCGGCGAAGCCGGGCCGGCTGCGCCGCACAAGGCAGCCGCGCGGAGTCGGGCTGACGTGGCCGCGACTACCGGGCCGCCGCTGCGACCCCAGGCCGTCTGCGGGAGGCCAGGCAGCCTCCCGGAGCCGGGTAGACGTGGCCGCCGATGCCGGAACGGCGCCGCAGCGACCCCTGGGCGGCTGCGCCGCGCCAGGCAGCAGTGCGGAGCCGGGTAGACGTGGCCGCCTCTGCCGGGCCGGCGCCGCAGCGACCCCAGGCCGGCCACGCCTCGCCATGCAGCCTCGCGGAGCCGGGTAGACGTGGCCGCCGCTGCCGGGCCGGCTCCGCAGCGACCTCTGCCCGCTGCGGGAGACCAAGGAAACCGCGCGGAGCCGGGTAGACGTGGCCGCTGCTGCCGGGCCGCCGCCGCAGCGACCCCTGGGCGGCTGCGCCGCGCCAGGCAGCAGCGCGGAGCCCGGTAGACGTGGCCGCCGATGCCGGAACGGCGCCGCAGCGACCCCAGGCCGGTTGAGCCGCGCCAGGCAGCCTCGCGGAGCCGGGTAGACGTGGCCGCCGATGCCGGAACGGCGCCGCAGCGACCCCAGGCCGGTTGAGCCGCGCCATGCAGCCGCGCGGAGCCGGGTAGACGTGGCCGCCGATGCCGGAACGGCGCCGCAGCGACCCCAGGCCGGCTACGCCGCGCCATGCAGCCTCGCGGAGCCGGCTAGACGTGGCCGCCGCTGCCGGGCCGGCGCCGCAGCGACCCCAGGCCGGTTGAGCCGCGCCAGGCAGCCGCGCGGAGCCGGGTAGACTCGTCCGCCGGTGCCGGAACGGCGCCTCAGCGACCCCAGGACGGCTGCAGTCGCGCCATGCAGCTTCGCGGAGTCGGGCTGACGTGGCCGCCGCCGCCGGGCCGCCGCCGCAGCGACCCCAGGCCGTCTGCGTGAGGCCAGGCAGCCTCGCGGAGCCGGGTAGACGTGGCCGCCGCTGCCGGAACGGCGCCGCAGCGACCCCTGGGCGGCTGCGCCGCGCCAGGCAGCCGCGCGGAGCCGGGTAGACGTGGCCGCCGATGCCGGAACGGCGCCGCAGCGACCCCAGGCCGGCTACGCCGCGCCATGCAGCCTCGCGGAGCCGGGTAGACGTGGCCGCCGCTGCCGGGCCGGCGCCGCAGCGACCCCAGGCCGGTTGAGCCGCGCCATGCAGCCGCGCGGAGCCGGGTTAGACTCGTCCGCCGATGCCGGAACTGCGCCGCAGCGACCCCAGGACGGCTGCAGTCGCGCAATGAAGCTTCGCGGAGCCGGGTAGACGTGGCCGCCGCTGCCGGGACGGCTCCGCGGCGAAGCCGGGCCGGCTGCGCCGCACAAGGCAGCCGCGCGGAGTCGGGCTGACGTGGCCGCGACTACCGGGCCGCCGCTGCGACCCCAGGCCGTCTGCGGGAGGCCAGGCAGCCTCCCGGAGCCGGGTAGACGTGGCCGCCGATGCCGGAACGGCGCCGCAGCGACCCCTGGGCGGCTGCGCCGCGCCAGGCAGCAGTGCGGAGCCGGGTAGACGTGGCCGCCGATGCCGGAACGGCGCCGCAGCGACCCCAGGCCGGCTACGCCTCGCCATGCAACCTCGCGGAGCCGGGTAGACGTGGCCGCCGCTGCCGGGCCGGCTCCGCAGCGACCTCTGCCCGCTGCGGGAGACCAAGGAAACCGCGCGGAGCCGGGTAGACGTGGCCGCCGCTGCCGAAACGGCGCCGCAGCGACCCCTGGGCGGCTGCGCGGCGCCTGCCAGCCGGGCGGAGCCGGGTAGACATGGCCGCCGCTGCCGAAACGGCGCAGCAGCGACCCCAGGCTGGTTGAGCCGCGCCATGCAGCCTCGCGGAGCCGGGTAGACGTGGCCGCTGCTGCCGGGCCGCCGCCGCAGCGACCCCTGGGCGGCTGCGCCGCGCCAGGCAGCAGCGCGGAGCCGGGTAGACGTGGCCGCCGATGCCGGAACGGCGCCGCAGCGACCCCAGGCCGGCTACGCCGCACCATGCAGCCTCGCGGAGCCGGGTAGACGTGGCCGCCGCTGCCGGGCAGGCGCCGCAGCGACCCCAGGCCGGTTGAGCCGCGCCAGGCAGCCGCGCGGAGCCGGGTAGACGTGGCCGCCGCGGCCGGGCCGGCTCCGCAGCGACCTCTGGCCCGCTGCGGGAGACCAGGCAACCGCGCGGAGACGGGCTGATGTGGCCGCCGCCGCCGGGCCGGCGCCGCAGCGACCTCCGGCCGTCCGTTTTTGCCGACCTCTCCTTGCCGCTGCGGACCGGCCGAGCCGCGCCGAGCCGTATAGACCGCGCGCAGTCCGGCCGCCGCCGCGGCAGCGACCGGGTTGTTCGGCGCTCGCCTGGGCCTTGCCGTCTTTCCGTCGTACCCGAGCCGCCGCCGCCGCCGCCTCCGCCTCGGTTCGACCGAGTCGGTCGCTCCCGGGCCGGCCCGTTCCTGGCGTACTCGGGCTCCGCGTGTCGGCGGCTGGCGCGGCCGGCCGCCCCCGCTCTGAGGGGCGTCCGGCCGCGTTCGGCGCGGTTCGGTGCGGGGTCCGCATTGCGGCCGCCGCGGCTCGGGGTCCGGCGGAGGCCCCTTCTCGTTCGTCTCGCGTGCGTTTGTTTGTCTGTCCGTTCGTTTGTTTATTTTACCGGCGCGTGTTTGCGTGCGCGTTCGCTCGTTTGACACTTTTCGTTTGATTCCCTTTTCGCTCGGTGGCCCGGTAGCTCTTCGCGCCGGGTGTTCGGAGTCGGGTATTTCTAACCCGATCCGCCCGCGGCTTGCGGGGTGGGGGTGGTGATGGTGTGTGTTTGTGTTTTGGGCGGGGAGGGCGCTTTTCCCGCTCGCCGCTATGTGCCCCGCTTCCCCCCCCCACTCCCCCCCCCGCCCCCCCCGCCCCACTCCCCCTCTGCGGAAGCGCGCAGGCGCCGGCGGGTCCCCGCCCGCGCGTAGCGGGGCGGGCGGGAAACGTCCGGCGGGCTCGCGACGGGATCGGCCGCTCGTGTCAGCGCGGGGAGGAAAAGAAATGGCGGGAAGACGGCGGCAGAGGTAGGCCGGCGGGGAACGGCCTCGTCCGTCCCGGGGGTGGGTGTGTGCGTTCGTCTGGGATTCGTTCCTTCGACTCATCCGGACGCCGGGCTCGCCCTGAGCCCCTCTCCCGGGCGGCGGGCGTGCCCGTTCCCTCACCCACCCACCCCGGCCCGGCCACCCCCCCCCCCCCCCCTTTCCCCCCAGAGAAAAAAAAGAAAAAATAGAAAGAAACGGAAAGAAAGCGCGTGGCGGGCTGGGGGTGGGTCCTCGGCCGGTTTCGGGGGGGGGGGGGGGGGGCGGGAGTTTGCGGGGACCGGTCGAAGCCATCGGGCCTGGCCCGCCGGAGGGAAGCGAGAGAGAAAAATTAAAAAAAAAAAAAAAAAAAGGAGGGTGGCGTTGGGGGGGGGGGGGGGGGGACCGAGGAGTGGGAGGGGGAGGAGGAGGGCGGAGTGGGAGGTGGTGGTGGTGGTGGGTAGGGGGGTGTGGGGGGGTGCGGGTGAGGTAGGGAGCTTAAAAAAGTAAAAAATGAAATTAAAAAGAAAAAAAAAAAAGGAGGCGGGAACGGCGAACAAACCCGGTCCGATCGGGCAGGGTGGGAGTCGGGTGGGTGGAGGGGGACGGGCACGGGCAGCGGCAAAAGAAAGGAAAGGCGGGAAGAAGAAATAACGGAAAACCCAAATCCCGCAGCTCTCTCGGCCAACGTCCCCCAAGAAGAAGGAAGGAAGGAACGGACGACCACCGAGCAAACGAGCGCTCGCACGGACGTCGGACGGACGTCTTCGAGAAGAAAGTAAGAGGGGCCGGGGGGCCGGGGGAGGGGACTAGGGTGGGAAAGAAAAGAGAGAAAGAAAGAAAGAGAGGGGGGGGGGGGGGGGGGGGGGGGGGGGGGGGGGCGGGAGAAAGAGAGAAAGAGAGAGAGAAAGAAGAATACGTCTACAGGTGCTGCAGAAAAGCGGGCCAGTCGGGCGGGGCACGTCCGGGAGAGGGCGGGTTAGGGCTAGGGTTAGGGTAGGCGGGCGAGGTTAGGGTAAGGGTCAGGTTTAGGCTTTGCGCGCTGGGAAGTTCAGGTGGCCGGCCGCGAGATCTACCCGTAAGCCCGTCGCGACCCCCTTCTTCCCAACGGAAGGGCGCGCCGGGCCGGGCCGGGCCTACTCAAACGCACGCGCGCGGGAGCGGGCGAGCGAGCAAGCGAGCAAGCAAGCAAATGGACGGGGAGACAGGCAGACTGATGGGTAGATAGATAAATATATGAATTAAGCCAATAACTAAAGAAAGAAACGGAAAAAAGTTCAAAAAAAATCAGAAAAACATACAAAAATTAAGAAGCTTCTGAAAAATCGAAAACAGAAAAGCAGGAACACGGAGGGGGAAAAAAAGAAAAGAAAAAGAAAAGAAAAAGAAAAAGAAAAAGAAAAAGAAAAAGAAAGAAAGAAAGAAAGAAAGAAAGAAAGAAAGAAAGAAAGAAAGAAAGAAAGAAAGAAAGAAAGAAAGAAAGAAAGAAAGAAAGAAAGAAAGAAAGAAAGAAAGAAAGAAAAAGGTGGAGGGGGGGGGGGGGCTCAGGCGGGCAGCCGCCAGCAAGCACGCAAGCGAAAAGGTACGTAGGAAAATATTTTAATGGAATGAATAAATAAGGAGGAAAATTAAAAAAGAAAAAAAAAAGAACTAAAAAAAAAGTTAGAAAAAGAGAAGCTGAAACGTTTGAAGCTAAACAAGACAACATAAAAACACAGGAAAAAATTAAATTAAAATTAAAAAAAAAAAAAATCACGCACGCACGGGCGAGCGAGCGAGCGAGCGAGCGAGCGAGCCAAGCAATAAATAAACAAACAAATGGAAAAATATTGGGGGGGAATCGGAGAAACATCATATATAAATGGAAAAGTTTTAAAAAAGCTGAAAACGGCAGAAGTCTAAACGGAAAGAACCATAGGTAAAGAAAAATCACGTTGAGGCGAGTCCGGGCGGTGGGGGCCGAGGGGTGTTGGGTGGGGGGGGGGGGGGGGGGGACGACGGGGCACGGGACGGACGTTAAGAGGGGGGGGGGGGGGGGGGGGGGGGGAATGCAGCGGCGGCTGTGGCGGCATACCGCCACCCCGTCACGAGCGCCCGCGCCTCGGCGTGGGCCCGCCATCCCGAGCCGGGCCTACAAATAGGAAAACAAAAGATAAAATGAAATGAAAAGATCAGAACAACGAGGAAAGTCAAGGAACATTTAAAAAGGAAAAAAAAAAACGAAATTAAAAATCGCATCTGCCTGGGAGAGGGAGGGTCAGGGGTCAAGGCTGGGGCCGGGGGCGGGGGGAGGGGGGGGGGTGCGTGTGCAGGGCGGGCGGGGGCAAGGAAGGCCTCAGGCGCCGGCCGCCGGCTCTACCCGCATCCCCGTCGCGACCTCCCGCGCCTGGCGAGGGCCTGCCGGGCCGGGCCGGGCCGGGCCTACGCACGCGAGAGAGAGAGAGAGAGAGAGAGAGAGAGAGAGAGCCGACAAATCAATAAACAGAGAAATAAACAACTAGACAGAGGTTCAAAAAGCA
>NW_028325273.1:20000-30000 GCF_987193195.1 Phasianus colchicus | reverse complement strand
CTCGGGCGGGCGCAGCCCCCCATCTCTCTCTCTCTGGCTCCATTTGTCCACGGTTTTCCTCGGTTGCCACCCCGCCGGCTAGCTGCTCGCGGCCGGCACCCGCCGGGCCCCGAACCGAGGCCGGCGCCGGCGCCTCGCTCAACGAACTCGGTACGCCTGCGGCTCGCGGGGCCGCTCGGCTGTCACACGGCTGGATTCGGTCGGGCGAGCCCTTGCTCCGGCACCGAGCGAACGGACGGACGAGCCCGCTCTCGGCCCGGGCGGGCGCCTCACCTCGCCTACGGCGGGAAGCGAACCGGAGAGGAGGCCGCCCGTGCCTGAACACCGGACGCCGCCGCGGCTTCCCCGGGACGGGGAGCGTGGAAGCGCCGGCCCGCCGGGGGCCCTCTCCGACGCGACCCGAATGGCCTCATCGATCGACAAGAAGACGGGTAGGGGGAAGGAAGGAAGGAAGGGAGGAGAAGATGCGAGCCCTTCTCCAGGACGCGGCGGAAAGACCGCGCGCGCACGTGCAGGCGGGTGTGCGTGGGCAACGTCTGCCGAGAGGTGCTCGCCCGTGCCTGAACACCGGCCCGCCCCACGCCACCCCGAGCGAGGCGGGGAGCGGGATAGGACCGGCCCGCCGGGAAGCCTCTCCGACGCGCCCGAGGAGCGCCTCTCGTGTTCGGCCGGGGCTCCCGCGTGCAGGTGAGGATGCGGTGCGGAACGAGAACGAGGCGCCGCCGCCACGACCATCGGGTCCCGCCTTCCACCCTCGCGGCGGGACCCACCGGGGACGCCCCCGGCCCTTCTGCCTTCGAGTGCCGGCTGACCGGACCGTGCCCTTCTCCGCGCTCGCTTTTTCTCTCGCCTTCTCCGCTTCGCGCCAGCGAGCGCGGCAGCCGGCTTCCCCCGTTCGTTCGATTGTTCTCTCTCGCCTTCTCGGGTTCGCCCTGGGCGGCGCGGGAGCCGGCTATTTCACCCGCACAGCTCTCTCTCGCCTTGCCCGGCTTTTTTTCGCCGCTCGCCCGGGAGACCGCCTTAACCCACCGCCGAACGGCGGGACGGGGCGCGACGGACAAACCGAAGCGACCGGATCGACCACACGAACCGACGCCCCAGAGAGCCGCCGCCACCGCCGACCGCCGCCGAAACCCATCTGGCCGGCCGGTCAACCCAGCTCGCGAGCGCCCGCTCACCACCGATCTCCGGAGCAGAGTCCGCACTCTCTCCTACCGACGAAAAGTAAAGGCATCCGAAAAGAAAGCTCCACGGACGACGACGCCGACTACCGGCAAAGGCTCCGAATGCAGCCGACCTTTACCTCGACATAACTGGAGGCAGAGAATTAGAGCGACGCCTCTGGCCGCACCGTAGCAGCAGCGCCCCCCCCCACACACAAAAGACGCCAACAGCCGCCGGAGCCGGGTAGACGTGGCCGCCGCTGCCGGAACGGCGCCGCAGCGACCCCTGGGCGGATGCGCCGCGCCTGGCAGACGGGCGGAGCCGGGTAGACGTGGCCGCCGCTGCCGGAACGGCGCCGCAGCGACCCCAGGCCGGTTGAGCCGCGCCATGCAGCCGCGCGGAGCCGGGTAGACGTGGCCGCCGATGCCGGAACGGCGCCGCAGCGACCCCAGGCCGGCTACGCCGCGCCATGCAGCCTCGCGGAGCCGGGTAGACGTGGCCGCGGCTGCCGGGCCGCCGCCGCAGCGACCCCAGGCCGGTTGAGCCGCGCCATGCAGCCGCGCGGAGCCGGGTAGACTTGTCCGCCGATGCCGGAACTGCGCCCCAGCGACCCCAGGACGGCTGCAGTCGCGAAATGCAGCTTCGCGGAGCCGGGTAGACGTGGCCGCCGCTGCCGGGACGGCTCCGCAGCGACGCCGGGCCCGCTGCGCCGCACAAGGCAGCCGCGCGGAGTCGGGCTGACGTGGCCGCGGCTGCCGGGCCGGCGCCGCAGCGACCCCAGGCCGTCTGCGGGAGGCCAGGCAGCCTCCCGGAGCCGGGTAGACGTGGCCGCCGCTGCCGGGACGGCTCCGTAGCGACCTCTGGCCCGCTGCGGGAGACCAGGCAGCCGCGCGGAGCCGGGTAGACGTGGCCGCCTCTGCCGGGCCGGCGCCGCAGCGACCCCAGGCCGGCCACGCCTCGCCATGCAGCCTCGCGGAGCCGGGTAGACGTGGCCACCGCTGCCGGGGCGGCGCCGCAGCGACACCTGGGCGGCTGCGCCGCGCCAGGCAGCCGCGCGGAGCCGGGTAGACGTGGCCGCCTCTGCCGGGACGGCTCCGTAGCGACCTCTGGACCGCTGCGGGAGACCAGGCAGCCGCGCGGAGCCGGGTAGACGTGGCCGCCTCTGCCGGGCCGGCGCCGCAGCGACCCCAGGCCGGCCACGCCTCGCCATGCAGCCTCGCGGAGCCGGGTAGACGTGGCCGCCGCTGCCGGGCCGGCTCCGCAGCGACCTCTGCCCGCTGCGGGAGACCAAGGAAACCGCGCGGAGCCGGGTAGACGTGGCCGCTGCTGCCGGGCCGCCGCCGCAGCGACCCCTGGGCGGCTGCGCCGCGCCAGGCAGCAGCGCGGAGCCCGGTAGACGTGGCCGCCGATGCCGGAACGGCGCCGCAGCGACCCCAGGCCGGTTGAGCCGCGCCAGGCAGCCTCGCGGAGCCGGGTAGACGTGGCCGCCGATGCCGGAACGGCGCCGCAGCGACCCCAGGCCGGTTGAGCCGCGCCATGCAGCCGCGCGGAGCCGGGTAGACGTGGCCGCCGATGCCGGAACGGCGCCGCAGCGACCCCAGGCCGGTTGAGCCGCGCCATGCAGCCGCGCGGAGCCGGGTAGACTTGTCCGCCGATGCCGGAACTGCGCCCCAGCGACCCCAGGACGGCTGCAGTCGCGAAATGCAGCTTCGCGGAGCCGGGTAGACGTGGCCGCCGATGCCGGGACGGCTCCGCAGCGACGCCGGGCCCGCTGCGCCGCACAAGGCAGCCGCGCGGAGTCGGGCTGACGTGGCCGCGGCTGCCGGGCCGGCGCCGCAGCGACCCCAGGCCGTCTGCGGGAGGCCAGGCAGCCTCCCGGAGCCGGGTAGACGTGGCCGCCGCTGCCGGGACGGCTCCGTAGCGACCTCTGGCCCGCTGCGGGAGACCAGGCAGCCGCGCGGAGCCGGGTAGACGTGGCCGCCTCTGCCGGGCCGGCGCCGCAGCGACCCCAGGCCGGCCACGCCTCGCCATGCAGCCTCGCGGAGCCGGGTAGACGTGGCCACCGCTGCCGGGGCGGCGCCGCAGCGACACCTGGGCGGCTGCGCCGCGCCAGGCAGCCGCGCGGAGCCGGGTAGACGTGGCCGCCTCTGCCGGGACGGCTCCGTAGCGACCTCTGGACCGCTGCGGGAGACCAGGCAGCCGCGCGGAGCCGGGTAGACGTGGCCGCCTCTGCCGGGCCGGCGCCGCAGCGACCCCAGGCCGGCCACGCCTCGCCATGCAGCCTCGCGGAGCCGGGTAGACGTGGCCGCCGCTGCCGGGCCGGCTCCGCAGCGACCTCTGCCCGCTGCGGGAGACCAAGGAAACCGCGCGGAGCCGGGTAGACGTGGCCGCTGCTGCCGGGCCGCCGCCGCAGCGACCCCTGGGCGGCTGCGCCGCGCCAGGCAGCAGCGCGGAGCCCGGTAGACGTGGCCGCCGATGCCGGAACGGCGCCGCAGCGACCCCAGGCCGGTTGAGCCGCGCCAGGCAGCCTCGCGGAGCCGGGTAGACGTGGCCGCCGATGCCGGAACGGCGCCGCAGCGACCCCAGGCCGGTTGAGCCGCGCCATGCAGCCGCGCGGAGCCGGGTAGACGTGGCCGCCGATGCCGGAACGGCGCCGCAGCGACCCCAGGCCGGCTACGCCGCGCCATGCAGCCTCGCGGAGCCGGCTAGACGTGGCCGCCGCTGCCGGGCCGGCGCCGCAGCGACCCCAGGCCGGTTGAGCCGCGCCAGGCAGCCGCGCGGAGCCGGGTAGACTCGTCCGCCGGTGCCGGAACGGCGCCTCAGCGACCCCAGGACGGCTGCAGTCGCGCCATGCAGCTTCGCGGAGTCGGGCTGACGTGGCCGCCGCCGCCGGGCCGCCGCCGCAGCGACCCCAGGCCGTCTGCGTGAGGCCAGGCAGCCTCGCGGAGCCGGGTAGACGTGGCCGCCGCTGCCGGAACGGCGCCGCAGCGACCCCTGGGCGGCTGCGCCGCGCCAGGCAGCCGCGCGGAGCCGGGTAGACGTGGCCGCCGATGCCGGAACGGCGCCGCAGCGACCCCAGGCCGGCTACGCCGCGCCATGCAGCCTCGCGGAGCCGGGTAGACGTGGCCGCCGCTGCCGGGCCGGCGCCGCAGCGACCCCAGGCCGGTTGAGCCGCGCCATGCAGCCGCGCGGAGCCGGGTTAGACTCGTCCGCCGATGCCGGAACTGCGCCGCAGCGACCCCAGGACGGCTGCAGTCGCGCAATGAAGCTTCGCGGAGCCGGGTAGACGTGGCCGCCGCTGCCGGGACGGCTCCGCGGCGAAGCCGGGCCGGCTGCGCCGCACAAGGCAGCCGCGCGGAGTCGGGCTGACGTGGCCGCGACTACCGGGCCGCCGCTGCGACCCCAGGCCGTCTGCGGGAGGCCAGGCAGCCTCCCGGAGCCGGGTAGACGTGGCCGCCGATGCCGGAACGGCGCCGCAGCGACCCCTGGGCGGCTGCGCCGCGCCAGGCAGCAGTGCGGAGCCGGGTAGACGTGGCCGCCTCTGCCGGGCCGGCGCCGCAGCGACCCCAGGCCGGCCACGCCTCGCCATGCAGCCTCGCGGAGCCGGGTAGACGTGGCCGCCGCTGCCGGGCCGGCTCCGCAGCGACCTCTGCCCGCTGCGGGAGACCAAGGAAACCGCGCGGAGCCGGGTAGACGTGGCCGCTGCTGCCGGGCCGCCGCCGCAGCGACCCCTGGGCGGCTGCGCCGCGCCAGGCAGCAGCGCGGAGCCCGGTAGACGTGGCCGCCGATGCCGGAACGGCGCCGCAGCGACCCCAGGCCGGTTGAGCCGCGCCAGGCAGCCTCGCGGAGCCGGGTAGACGTGGCCGCCGATGCCGGAACGGCGCCGCAGCGACCCCAGGCCGGTTGAGCCGCGCCATGCAGCCGCGCGGAGCCGGGTAGACGTGGCCGCCGATGCCGGAACGGCGCCGCAGCGACCCCAGGCCGGCTACGCCGCGCCATGCAGCCTCGCGGAGCCGGCTAGACGTGGCCGCCGCTGCCGGGCCGGCGCCGCAGCGACCCCAGGCCGGTTGAGCCGCGCCAGGCAGCCGCGCGGAGCCGGGTAGACTCGTCCGCCGGTGCCGGAACGGCGCCTCAGCGACCCCAGGACGGCTGCAGTCGCGCCATGCAGCTTCGCGGAGTCGGGCTGACGTGGCCGCCGCCGCCGGGCCGCCGCCGCAGCGACCCCAGGCCGTCTGCGTGAGGCCAGGCAGCCTCGCGGAGCCGGGTAGACGTGGCCGCCGCTGCCGGAACGGCGCCGCAGCGACCCCTGGGCGGCTGCGCCGCGCCAGGCAGCCGCGCGGAGCCGGGTAGACGTGGCCGCCGATGCCGGAACGGCGCCGCAGCGACCCCAGGCCGGCTACGCCGCGCCATGCAGCCTCGCGGAGCCGGGTAGACGTGGCCGCCGCTGCCGGGCCGGCGCCGCAGCGACCCCAGGCCGGTTGAGCCGCGCCATGCAGCCGCGCGGAGCCGGGTTAGACTCGTCCGCCGATGCCGGAACTGCGCCGCAGCGACCCCAGGACGGCTGCAGTCGCGCAATGAAGCTTCGCGGAGCCGGGTAGACGTGGCCGCCGCTGCCGGGACGGCTCCGCGGCGAAGCCGGGCCGGCTGCGCCGCACAAGGCAGCCGCGCGGAGTCGGGCTGACGTGGCCGCGACTACCGGGCCGCCGCTGCGACCCCAGGCCGTCTGCGGGAGGCCAGGCAGCCTCCCGGAGCCGGGTAGACGTGGCCGCCGATGCCGGAACGGCGCCGCAGCGACCCCTGGGCGGCTGCGCCGCGCCAGGCAGCAGTGCGGAGCCGGGTAGACGTGGCCGCCGATGCCGGAACGGCGCCGCAGCGACCCCAGGCCGGCTACGCCTCGCCATGCAACCTCGCGGAGCCGGGTAGACGTGGCCGCCGCTGCCGGGCCGGCTCCGCAGCGACCTCTGCCCGCTGCGGGAGACCAAGGAAACCGCGCGGAGCCGGGTAGACGTGGCCGCCGCTGCCGAAACGGCGCCGCAGCGACCCCTGGGCGGCTGCGCGGCGCCTGCCAGCCGGGCGGAGCCGGGTAGACATGGCCGCCGCTGCCGAAACGGCGCAGCAGCGACCCCAGGCTGGTTGAGCCGCGCCATGCAGCCTCGCGGAGCCGGGTAGACGTGGCCGCTGCTGCCGGGCCGCCGCCGCAGCGACCCCTGGGCGGCTGCGCCGCGCCAGGCAGCAGCGCGGAGCCGGGTAGACGTGGCCGCCGATGCCGGAACGGCGCCGCAGCGACCCCAGGCCGGCTACGCCGCACCATGCAGCCTCGCGGAGCCGGGTAGACGTGGCCGCCGCTGCCGGGCAGGCGCCGCAGCGACCCCAGGCCGGTTGAGCCGCGCCAGGCAGCCGCGCGGAGCCGGGTAGACGTGGCCGCCGCGGCCGGGCCGGCTCCGCAGCGACCTCTGGCCCGCTGCGGGAGACCAGGCAACCGCGCGGAGACGGGCTGATGTGGCCGCCGCCGCCGGGCCGGCGCCGCAGCGACCTCCGGCCGTCCGTTTTTGCCGACCTCTCCTTGCCGCTGCGGACCGGCCGAGCCGCGCCGAGCCGTATAGACCGCGCGCAGTCCGGCCGCCGCCGCGGCAGCGACCGGGTTGTTCGGCGCTCGCCTGGGCCTTGCCGTCTTTCCGTCGTACCCGAGCCGCCGCCGCCGCCGCCTCCGCCTCGGTTCGACCGAGTCGGTCGCTCCCGGGCCGGCCCGTTCCTGGCGTACTCGGGCTCCGCGTGTCGGCGGCTGGCGCGGCCGGCCGCCCCCGCTCTGAGGGGCGTCCGGCCGCGTTCGGCGCGGTTCGGTGCGGGGTCCGCATTGCGGCCGCCGCGGCTCGGGGTCCGGCGGAGGCCCCTTCTCGTTCGTCTCGCGTGCGTTTGTTTGTCTGTCCGTTCGTTTGTTTATTTTACCGGCGCGTGTTTGCGTGCGCGTTCGCTCGTTTGACACTTTTCGTTTGATTCCCTTTTCGCTCGGTGGCCCGGTAGCTCTTCGCGCCGGGTGTTCGGAGTCGGGTATTTCTAACCCGATCCGCCCGCGGCTTGCGGGGTGGGGGTGGTGATGGTGTGTGTTTGTGTTTTGGGCGGGGAGGGCGCTTTTCCCGCTCGCCGCTATGTGCCCCGCTTCCCCCCCCCACTCCCCCCCCCGCCCCCCCCGCCCCACTCCCCCTCTGCGGAAGCGCGCAGGCGCCGGCGGGTCCCCGCCCGCGCGTAGCGGGGCGGGCGGGAAACGTCCGGCGGGCTCGCGACGGGATCGGCCGCTCGTGTCAGCGCGGGGAGGAAAAGAAATGGCGGGAAGACGGCGGCAGAGGTAGGCCGGCGGGGAACGGCCTCGTCCGTCCCGGGGGTGGGTGTGTGCGTTCGTCTGGGATTCGTTCCTTCGACTCATCCGGACGCCGGGCTCGCCCTGAGCCCCTCTCCCGGGCGGCGGGCGTGCCCGTTCCCTCACCCACCCACCCCGGCCCGGCCACCCCCCCCCCCCCCCCTTTCCCCCCAGAGAAAAAAAAGAAAAAATAGAAAGAAACGGAAAGAAAGCGCGTGGCGGGCTGGGGGTGGGTCCTCGGCCGGTTTCGGGGGGGGGGGGGGGGGGGCGGGAGTTTGCGGGGACCGGTCGAAGCCATCGGGCCTGGCCCGCCGGAGGGAAGCGAGAGAGAAAAATTAAAAAAAAAAAAAAAAAAAGGAGGGTGGCGTTGGGGGGGGGGGGGGGGGGACCGAGGAGTGGGAGGGGGAGGAGGAGGGCGGAGTGGGAGGTGGTGGTGGTGGTGGGTAGGGGGGTGTGGGGGGGTGCGGGTGAGGTAGGGAGCTTAAAAAAGTAAAAAATGAAATTAAAAAGAAAAAAAAAAAAGGAGGCGGGAACGGCGAACAAACCCGGTCCGATCGGGCAGGGTGGGAGTCGGGTGGGTGGAGGGGGACGGGCACGGGCAGCGGCAAAAGAAAGGAAAGGCGGGAAGAAGAAATAACGGAAAACCCAAATCCCGCAGCTCTCTCGGCCAACGTCCCCCAAGAAGAAGGAAGGAAGGAACGGACGACCACCGAGCAAACGAGCGCTCGCACGGACGTCGGACGGACGTCTTCGAGAAGAAAGTAAGAGGGGCCGGGGGGCCGGGGGAGGGGACTAGGGTGGGAAAGAAAAGAGAGAAAGAAAGAAAGAGAGGGGGGGGGGGGGGGGGGGGGGGGGGGGGGGGGGCGGGAGAAAGAGAGAAAGAGAGAGAGAAAGAAGAATACGTCTACAGGTGCTGCAGAAAAGCGGGCCAGTCGGGCGGGGCACGTCCGGGAGAGGGCGGGTTAGGGCTAGGGTTAGGGTAGGCGGGCGAGGTTAGGGTAAGGGTCAGGTTTAGGCTTTGCGCGCTGGGAAGTTCAGGTGGCCGGCCGCGAGATCTACCCGTAAGCCCGTCGCGACCCCCTTCTTCCCAACGGAAGGGCGCGCCGGGCCGGGCCGGGCCTACTCAAACGCACGCGCGCGGGAGCGGGCGAGCGAGCAAGCGAGCAAGCAAGCAAATGGACGGGGAGACAGGCAGACTGATGGGTAGATAGATAAATATATGAATTAAGCCAATAACTAAAGAAAGAAACGGAAAAAAGTTCAAAAAAAATCAGAAAAACATACAAAAATTAAGAAGCTTCTGAAAAATCGAAAACAGAAAAGCAGGAACACGGAGGGGGAAAAAAAGAAAAGAAAAAGAAAAGAAAAAGAAAAAGAAAAAGAAAAAGAAAAAGAAAGAAAGAAAGAAAGAAAGAAAGAAAGAAAGAAAGAAAGAAAGAAAGAAAGAAAGAAAGAAAGAAAGAAAGAAAGAAAGAAAGAAAGAAAGAAAGAAAAAGGTGGAGGGGGGGGGGGGGCTCAGGCGGGCAGCCGCCAGCAAGCACGCAAGCGAAAAGGTACGTAGGAAAATATTTTAATGGAATGAATAAATAAGGAGGAAAATTAAAAAAGAAAAAAAAAAGAACTAAAAAAAAAGTTAGAAAAAGAGAAGCTGAAACGTTTGAAGCTAAACAAGACAACATAAAAACACAGGAAAAAATTAAATTAAAATTAAAAAAAAAAAAAATCACGCACGCACGGGCGAGCGAGCGAGCGAGCGAGCGAGCGAGCCAAGCAATAAATAAACAAACAAATGGAAAAATATTGGGGGGGAATCGGAGAAACATCATATATAAATGGAAAAGTTTTAAAAAAGCTGAAAACGGCAGAAGTCTAAACGGAAAGAACCATAGGTAAAGAAAAATCACGTTGAGGCGAGTCCGGGCGGTGGGGGCCGAGGGGTGTTGGGTGGGGGGGGGGGGGGGGGGGACGACGGGGCACGGGACGGACGTTAAGAGGGGGGGGGGGGGGGGGGGGGGGGGGAATGCAGCGGCGGCTGTGGCGGCATACCGCCACCCCGTCACGAGCGCCCGCGCCTCGGCGTGGGCCCGCCATCCCGAGCCGGGCCTACAAATAGGAAAACAAAAGATAAAATGAAATGAAAAGATCAGAACAACGAGGAAAGTCAAGGAACATTTAAAAAGGAAAAAAAAAAACGAAATTAAAAATCGCATCTGCCTGGGAGAGGGAGGGTCAGGGGTCAAGGCTGGGGCCGGGGGCGGGGGGAGGGGGGGGGGTGCGTGTGCAGGGCGGGCGGGGGCAAGGAAGGCCTCAGGCGCCGGCCGCCGGCTCTACCTGCATCCCCGTCGCGACCTCCCGCGCCTGGCGAGGGCCTGCCGGGCCGGGCCGGGCCGGGCCTACGCACGCGAGAGAGAGAGAGAGAGAGAGAGAGAGAGAGAGAGCCGACAAATCAATAAACAGAGAAATAAACAACTAGACAGAGGT
>NW_028325273.1:0-7500 GCF_987193195.1 Phasianus colchicus | reverse complement strand
GGGCGGGCGCAGCCCCCCATCTCTCTCTCTCTGGCTCCATTTGTCCACGGTTTTCCTCGGTTGCCACCCCGCCGGCTAGCTGCTCGCGGCCGGCACCCGCCGGGCCCCGAACCGAGGCCGGCGCCGGCGCCTCGCTCAACGAACTCGGTACGCCTGCGGCTCGCGGGGCCGCTCGGCTGTCACACGGCTGGATTCGGTCGGGCGAGCCCTTGCTCCGGCACCGAGCGAACGGACGGACGAGCCCGCTCTCGGCCCGGGCGGGCGCCTCACCTCGCCTACGGCGGGAAGCGAACCGGAGAGGAGGCCGCCCGTGCCTGAACACCGGACGCCGCCGCGGCTTCCCCGGGACGGGGAGCGTGGAAGCGCCGGCCCGCCGGGGGCCCTCTCCGACGCGACCCGAATGGCCTCATCGATCGACAAGAAGACGGGTAGGGGGAAGGAAGGAAGGAAGGGAGGAGAAGATGCGAGCCCTTCTCCAGGACGCGGCGGAAAGACCGCGCGCGCACGTGCAGGCGGGTGTGCGTGGGCAACGTCTGCCGAGAGGTGCTCGCCCGTGCCTGAACACCGGCCCGCCCCACGCCACCCCGAGCGAGGCGGGGAGCGGGATAGGACCGGCCCGCCGGGAAGCCTCTCCGACGCGCCCGAGGAGCGCCTCTCGTGTTCGGCCGGGGCTCCCGCGTGCAGGTGAGGATGCGGTGCGGAACGAGAACGAGGCGCCGCCGCCACGACCATCGGGTCCCGCCTTCCACCCTCGCGGCGGGACCCACCGGGGACGCCCCCGGCCCTTCTGCCTTCGAGTGCCGGCTGACCGGACCGTGCCCTTCTCCGCGCTCGCTTTTTCTCTCGCCTTCTCCGCTTCGCGCCAGCGAGCGCGGCAGCCGGCTTCCCCCGTTCGTTCGATTGTTCTCTCTCGCCTTCTCGGGTTCGCCCTGGGCGGCGCGGGAGCCGGCTATTTCACCCGCACAGCTCTCTCTCGCCTTGCCCGGCTTTTTTTCGCCGCTCGCCCGGGAGACCGCCTTAACCCACCGCCGAACGGCGGGACGGGGCGCGACGGACAAACCGAAGCGACCGGATCGACCACACGAACCGACGCCCCAGAGAGCCGCCGCCACCGCCGACCGCCGCCGAAACCCATCTGGCCGGCCGGTCAACCCAGCTCGCGAGCGCCCGCTCACCACCGATCTCCGGAGCAGAGTCCGCACTCTCTCCTACCGACGAAAAGTAAAGGCATCCGAAAAGAAAGCTCCACGGACGACGACGCCGACTACCGGCAAAGGCTCCGAATGCAGCCGACCTTTACCTCGACATAACTGGAGGCAGAGAATTAGAGCGACGCCTCTGGCCGCACCGTAGCAGCAGCGCCCCCCCCCACACACAAAAGACGCCAACAGCCGCCGGAGCCGGGTAGACGTGGCCGCCGCTGCCGGAACGGCGCCGCAGCGACCCCTGGGCGGATGCGCCGCGCCTGGCAGACGGGCGGAGCCGGGTAGACGTGGCCGCCGCTGCCGGAACGGCGCCGCAGCGACCCCAGGCCGGTTGAGCCGCGCCATGCAGCCGCGCGGAGCCGGGTAGACGTGGCCGCCGATGCCGGAACGGCGCCGCAGCGACCCCAGGCCGGCTACGCCGCGCCATGCAGCCTCGCGGAGCCGGGTAGACGTGGCCGCGGCTGCCGGGCCGCCGCCGCAGCGACCCCAGGCCGGTTGAGCCGCGCCATGCAGCCGCGCGGAGCCGGGTAGACTTGTCCGCCGATGCCGGAACTGCGCCCCAGCGACCCCAGGACGGCTGCAGTCGCGAAATGCAGCTTCGCGGAGCCGGGTAGACGTGGCCGCCGCTGCCGGGACGGCTCCGCAGCGACGCCGGGCCCGCTGCGCCGCAAGGCAGCCGCGCGGAGTCGGGCTGACGTGGCCGCGGCTGCCGGGCCGGCGCCGCAGCGACCCCAGGCCGTCTGCGGGAGGCCAGGCAGCCTCCCGGAGCCGGGTAGACGTGGCCGCCGCTGCCGGGACGGCTCCGTAGCGACCTCTGGCCCGCTGCGGGAGACCAGGCAGCCGCGCGGAGCCGGGTAGACGTGGCCGCCTCTGCCGGGCCGGCGCCGCAGCGACCCCAGGCCGGCCACGCCTCGCCATGCAGCCTCGCGGAGCCGGGTAGACGTGGCCACCGCTGCCGGGGCGGCGCCGCAGCGACACCTGGGCGGCTGCGCCGCGCCAGGCAGCCGCGCGGAGCCGGGTAGACGTGGCCGCCTCTGCCGGGACGGCTCCGTAGCGACCTCTGGACCGCTGCGGGAGACCAGGCAGCCGCGCGGAGCCGGGTAGACGTGGCCGCCTCTGCCGGGCCGGCGCCGCAGCGACCCCAGGCCGGCCACGCCTCGCCATGCAGCCTCGCGGAGCCGGGTAGACGTGGCCGCCGCTGCCGGGCCGGCTCCGCAGCGACCTCTGCCCGCTGCGGGAGACCAAGGAAACCGCGCGGAGCCGGGTAGACGTGGCCGCTGCTGCCGGGCCGCCGCCGCAGCGACCCCTGGGCGGCTGCGCCGCGCCAGGCAGCAGCGCGGAGCCCGGTAGACGTGGCCGCCGATGCCGGAACGGCGCCGCAGCGACCCCAGGCCGGTTGAGCCGCGCCAGGCAGCCTCGCGGAGCCGGGTAGACGTGGCCGCCGATGCCGGAACGGCGCCGCAGCGACCCCAGGCCGGTTGAGCCGCGCCATGCAGCCGCGCGGAGCCGGGTAGACGTGGCCGCCGATGCCGGAACGGCGCCGCAGCGACCCCAGGCCGGCTACGCCGCGCCATGCAGCCTCGCGGAGCCGGCTAGACGTGGCCGCCGCTGCCGGGCCGGCGCCGCAGCGACCCCAGGCCGGTTGAGCCGCGCCAGGCAGCCGCGCGGAGCCGGGTAGACTCGTCCGCCGGTGCCGGAACGGCGCCTCAGCGACCCCAGGACGGCTGCAGTCGCGCCATGCAGCTTCGCGGAGTCGGGCTGACGTGGCCGCCGCCGCCGGGCCGCCGCCGCAGCGACCCCAGGCCGTCTGCGTGAGGCCAGGCAGCCTCGCGGAGCCGGGTAGACGTGGCCGCCGCTGCCGGAACGGCGCCGCAGCGACCCCTGGGCGGCTGCGCCGCGCCAGGCAGCCGCGCGGAGCCGGGTAGACGTGGCCGCCGATGCCGGAACGGCGCCGCAGCGACCCCAGGCCGGCTACGCCGCGCCATGCAGCCTCGCGGAGCCGGGTAGACGTGGCCGCCGCTGCCGGGCCGGCGCCGCAGCGACCCCAGGCCGGTTGAGCCGCGCCATGCAGCCGCGCGGAGCCGGGTTAGACTCGTCCGCCGATGCCGGAACTGCGCCGCAGCGACCCCAGGACGGCTGCAGTCGCGCAATGAAGCTTCGCGGAGCCGGGTAGACGTGGCCGCCGCTGCCGGGACGGCTCCGCGGCGAAGCCGGGCCGGCTGCGCCGCACAAGGCAGCCGCGCGGAGTCGGGCTGACGTGGCCGCGACTACCGGGCCGCCGCTGCGACCCCAGGCCGTCTGCGGGAGGCCAGGCAGCCTCCCGGAGCCGGGTAGACGTGGCCGCCGATGCCGGAACGGCGCCGCAGCGACCCCTGGGCGGCTGCGCCGCGCCAGGCAGCAGTGCGGAGCCGGGTAGACGTGGCCGCCTCTGCCGGGCCGGCGCCGCAGCGACCCCAGGCCGGCCACGCCTCGCCATGCAGCCTCGCGGAGCCGGGTAGACGTGGCCGCCGCTGCCGGGCCGGCTCCGCAGCGACCTCTGCCCGCTGCGGGAGACCAAGGAAACCGCGCGGAGCCGGGTAGACGTGGCCGCTGCTGCCGGGCCGCCGCCGCAGCGACCCCTGGGCGGCTGCGCCGCGCCAGGCAGCAGCGCGGAGCCCGGTAGACGTGGCCGCCGATGCCGGAACGGCGCCGCAGCGACCCCAGGCCGGTTGAGCCGCGCCAGGCAGCCTCGCGGAGCCGGGTAGACGTGGCCGCCGATGCCGGAACGGCGCCGCAGCGACCCCAGGCCGGTTGAGCCGCGCCATGCAGCCGCGCGGAGCCGGGTAGACGTGGCCGCCGATGCCGGAACGGCGCCGCAGCGACCCCAGGCCGGCTACGCCGCGCCATGCAGCCTCGCGGAGCCGGCTAGACGTGGCCGCCGCTGCCGGGCCGGCGCCGCAGCGACCCCAGGCCGGTTGAGCCGCGCCAGGCAGCCGCGCGGAGCCGGGTAGACTCGTCCGCCGGTGCCGGAACGGCGCCTCAGCGACCCCAGGACGGCTGCAGTCGCGCCATGCAGCTTCGCGGAGTCGGGCTGACGTGGCCGCCGCCGCCGGGCCGCCGCCGCAGCGACCCCAGGCCGTCTGCGTGAGGCCAGGCAGCCTCGCGGAGCCGGGTAGACGTGGCCGCCGCTGCCGGAACGGCGCCGCAGCGACCCCTGGGCGGCTGCGCCGCGCCAGGCAGCCGCGCGGAGCCGGGTAGACGTGGCCGCCGATGCCGGAACGGCGCCGCAGCGACCCCAGGCCGGCTACGCCGCGCCATGCAGCCTCGCGGAGCCGGGTAGACGTGGCCGCCGCTGCCGGGCCGGCGCCGCAGCGACCCCAGGCCGGTTGAGCCGCGCCATGCAGCCGCGCGGAGCCGGGTTAGACTCGTCCGCCGATGCCGGAACTGCGCCGCAGCGACCCCAGGACGGCTGCAGTCGCGCAATGAAGCTTCGCGGAGCCGGGTAGACGTGGCCGCCGCTGCCGGGACGGCTCCGCGGCGAAGCCGGGCCGGCTGCGCCGCACAAGGCAGCCGCGCGGAGTCGGGCTGACGTGGCCGCGACTACCGGGCCGCCGCTGCGACCCCAGGCCGTCTGCGGGAGGCCAGGCAGCCTCCCGGAGCCGGGTAGACGTGGCCGCCGATGCCGGAACGGCGCCGCAGCGACCCCTGGGCGGCTGCGCCGCGCCAGGCAGCAGTGCGGAGCCGGGTAGACGTGGCCGCCGATGCCGGAACGGCGCCGCAGCGACCCCAGGCCGGCTACGCCTCGCCATGCAACCTCGCGGAGCCGGGTAGACGTGGCCGCCGCTGCCGGGCCGGCTCCGCAGCGACCTCTGCCCGCTGCGGGAGACCAAGGAAACCGCGCGGAGCCGGGTAGACGTGGCCGCCGCTGCCGAAACGGCGCCGCAGCGACCCCTGGGCGGCTGCGCGGCGCCTGCCAGCCGGGCGGAGCCGGGTAGACATGGCCGCCGCTGCCGAAACGGCGCAGCAGCGACCCCAGGCTGGTTGAGCCGCGCCATGCAGCCTCGCGGAGCCGGGTAGACGTGGCCGCTGCTGCCGGGCCGCCGCCGCAGCGACCCCTGGGCGGCTGCGCCGCGCCAGGCAGCAGCGCGGAGCCGGGTAGACGTGGCCGCCGATGCCGGAACGGCGCCGCAGCGACCCCAGGCCGGCTACGCCGCACCATGCAGCCTCGCGGAGCCGGGTAGACGTGGCCGCCGCTGCCGGGCAGGCGCCGCAGCGACCCCAGGCCGGTTGAGCCGCGCCAGGCAGCCGCGCGGAGCCGGGTAGACGTGGCCGCCGCGGCCGGGCCGGCTCCGCAGCGACCTCTGGCCCGCTGCGGGAGACCAGGCAACCGCGCGGAGACGGGCTGATGTGGCCGCCGCCGCCGGGCCGGCGCCGCAGCGACCTCCGGCCGTCCGTTTTTGCCGACCTCTCCTTGCCGCTGCGGACCGGCCGAGCCGCGCCGAGCCGTATAGACCGCGCGCAGTCCGGCCGCCGCCGCGGCAGCGACCGGGTTGTTCGGCGCTCGCCTGGGCCTTGCCGTCTTTCCGTCGTACCCGAGCCGCCGCCGCCGCCGCCTCCGCCTCGGTTCGACCGAGTCGGTCGCTCCCGGGCCGGCCCGTTCCTGGCGTACTCGGGCTCCGCGTGTCGGCGGCTGGCGCGGCCGGCCGCCCCCGCTCTGAGGGGCGTCCGGCCGCGTTCGGCGCGGTTCGGTGCGGGGTCCGCATTGCGGCCGCCGCGGCTCGGGGTCCGGCGGAGGCCCCTTCTCGTTCGTCTCGCGTGCGTTTGTTTGTCTGTCCGTTCGTTTGTTTATTTTACCGGCGCGTGTTTGCGTGCGCGTTCGCTCGTTTGACACTTTTCGTTTGATTCCCTTTTCGCTCGGTGGCCCGGTAGCTCTTCGCGCCGGGTGTTCGGAGTCGGGTATTTCTAACCCGATCCGCCCGCGGCTTGCGGGGTGGGGGTGGTGATGGTGTGTGTTTGTGTTTTGGGCGGGGAGGGCGCTTTTCCCGCTCGCCGCTATGTGCCCCGCTTCCCCCCCCCACTCCCCCCCCCGCCCCCCCCGCCCCACTCCCCCTCTGCGGAAGCGCGCAGGCGCCGGCGGGTCCCCGCCCGCGCGTAGCGGGGCGGGCGGGAAACGTCCGGCGGGCTCGCGACGGGATCGGCCGCTCGTGTCAGCGCGGGGAGGAAAAGAAATGGCGGGAAGACGGCGGCAGAGGTAGGCCGGCGGGGAACGGCCTCGTCCGTCCCGGGGGTGGGTGTGTGCGTTCGTCTGGGATTCGTTCCTTCGACTCATCCGGACGCCGGGCTCGCCCTGAGCCCCTCTCCCGGGCGGCGGGCGTGCCCGTTCCCTCACCCACCCACCCCGGCCCGGCCACCCCCCCCCCCCCCCCTTTCCCCCCAGAGAAAAAAAAGAAAAAATAGAAAGAAACGGAAAGAAAGCGCGTGGCGGGCTGGGGGTGGGTCCTCGGCCGGTTTCGGGGGGGGGGGGGGGGGGCGGGAGTTTGCGGGGACCGGTCGAAGCCATCGGGCCTGGCCCGCCGGAGGGAAGCGAGAGAGAAAAATTAAAAAAAAAAAAAAAAAAAGGAGGGTGGCGTTGGGGGGGGGGGGGGGGGGACCGAGGAGTGGGAGGGGGAGGAGGAGGGCGGAGTGGGAGGTGGTGGTGGTGGTGGGTAGGGGGGTGTGGGGGGGTGCGGGTGAGGTAGGGAGCTTAAAAAAGTAAAAAATGAAATTAAAAAGAAAAAAAAAAAAGGAGGCGGGAACGGCGAACAAACCCGGTCCGATCGGGCAGGGTGGGAGTCGGGTGGGTGGAGGGGGACGGGCACGGGCAGCGGCAAAAGAAAGGAAAGGCGGGAAGAAGAAATAACGGAAAACCCAAATCCCGCAGCTCTCTCGGCCAACGTCCCCCAAGAAGAAGGAAGGAAGGAACGGACGACCACCGAGCAAACGAGCGCTCGCACGGACGTCGGACGGACGTCTTCGAGAAGAAAGTAAGAGGGGCCGGGGGGCCGGGGGAGGGGACTAGGGTGGGAAAGAAAAGAGAGAAAGAAAGAAAGAGAGGGGGGGGGGGGGGGGGGGGGGGGCGGGGGGGGGGGCGGGAGAAAGAGAGAAAGAGAGAGAGAAAGAAGAATACGTCTACAGGTGCTGCAGAAAAGCGGGCCAGTCGGGCGGGGCACGTCCGGGAGAGGGCGGGTTAGGGCTAGGGTTAGGGTAGGCGGGCGAGGTTAGGGTAAGGGTCAGGTTTAGGCTTTGCGCGCTGGGAAGTTCAGGTGGCCGGCCGCGA